>NC_079441.1:14678797-14713797 GCF_903798145.1 Danio aesculapii | reverse complement strand
TCTGTTCCCCAGGGTCTCTGTTCTGCGTCTGTGACACATAATTAAAAGTGAAAGGGCCTCTCTGGGCATGGAGAACCAGCCTGGTGGGAGCACAGGAGGCAAGTTGCTGGTTACACTTTGTTTTGACCCTGTAAAGATGCATGAAGATGCACAGCTGTAGCACACACTGAATTAATGCTGAGAGACGGAGAGAACAACTTCAGCGAAGCTAAAAATGAAACACATGAGAGGCGGTTTTGAGATTTAAATATGAGTGTTATCAGAGATGAGTGTGCTGAATGAACAAACGGCAAGTGTAAAATACAGACTCGTTTCTGTTATATGGGTCAAAAGACGAGACAGCCTATTTTGGTGTCTACATCAAAATGCAAGCAAGAATGAAAATCTGGATATACCTAGGCATAGCTGAGTAATAAGTGTTCACTAAATAGTATATCGTGAGGCTCAAAGACCATTGTTTCCTCATTCTCATGTTCTGTAAATCCTGTGAGTGTAAATTCAAAGTGAAAAACAGGCAAATCGGAATAAATCCAGACAATCCACAAAGGATCATTAATATGCATTGCCCAGGCTGCTTTTGATTGGCCACAACATTACCTAGTGAGATAACAACAATATTTATCCCTCCTATTTTTAAGTTGATCTAAGCTTGTACTATACTTAGGGCTGGGCGATAAAATCGATATCAGTATTTATTGACTGAACACCATTGTCAATATCGATAATAAAATTTGTTATGTAGTTTTAGTATAAATATATAGTTTTATTAAAAGCTGGCTGCTGAGTGACCGCCTTGGAAGCAATGGCAATAAGCTTAGGGTGTCAGTTTTTCATTTCCAAAGGAGACACGCACATGGGTGTGCAATCGGCACGCACATAAAATGCACACATTTTCCAGGTTCACCTAGTTGAAAAACCTCTGAACTTTTCCAAATGCCCCAAGTGCTAGAACTAACCAATCTGCTCCACACTTTGCATGTAATATAATTTCAGTAATAATGGCAGACTAATTACCTCACACAAACACAAAGCACGCACTCGCGCTTGTCACTTCAGGTCAGAATAACAATACACACGAAAATGAGTGCCGTATAGCAGCAGAGAGGAGATAGTAAATAAAAAAGGATGTCGCCAAAGTGGCTTTTTGGTTTCTTTTCTTTTCAAGACATTACACTGTAATAATATATACATATAATAACAAGCCATGGTCAACCCAAGCTCAAACAAACCTTGTCGTCGTCTTGATGAACAGCCACAAAGCCAAGAAGAAGAGCAGAATTTGCCATGTGCCCCATAGTTTTTACAAGGCAGTCTAAAGCATGAGAGGGTTCGCCCGTGTGCGCATCTTTAATTGAAATAACGAACTTCTTGAGCTGATGATAATAACGTGTGTATGATTATTGAAGTGCTTCTGACATCCGATCCTGTCGGAAACGAACAAATGCGAGAATGACGCACGAAAAAACAAAAGAGAAGCCCGGAAAAAACAAAGGAGCAAATGATTCCTTCAGCAACCTAAAACATGAACAAGCTGCCATCTTTAACTATTCGGAATGACAGAAATAATTTCTAACAGAGGTTACATGTGCTGCTGAAGATAAAAGATACAGAGGTTTGCACTGACTGTAGGGTATATGTTGCATCTTGTTTTTGAACCCAAACAAGGCCTAAATGTATGCTGTGTGTAGTTTTTCTGTAAGTGGTAACATATATCGGAGACTGTAAGGGGCTTTATGTGTTCATATATGTTACATTTATTTATTTATTTTATATAATCACAGACGTTCCAGTAGGCTATTTTGCACATTGATCTGCAGTTATAATCAAATCATGTTCATAGAAAAGTGAGTAATGAACATTTATACACAAGTATTTATGTGTATGAAGCATCTGTTTTGTGAGAAGTGCTTCTCATATAATATGTGAACGACCCGTACAGCTTTTCTTTGACATTTTCTCGAGCGAGAATGACGTTGACTGAAACTTAACGGAAACACCCATCATTGGTACCCTTTAAGCAGGAGCTGCAAGCCTGAAAAAGGTTACCTGTACCGTACCATACCACTTAGTGGAAACGAGCCATAAATTGCACTTTTTTACTCAGTATTGCAGCTGAATGCATCTAATTCATTTCTTAAGACCAAATAACACCACAGATTTGACCAATGGAGTAAATAATACCATATAAGAAAACATAAATATATATTGTTTCACATTTTTCACATTGACCAGCAATAAAATCATGCGCACCACAAAATGTTAACAAAACACTCAACATTAGAGGCTTAATTTCACATGATTATAGCAATAAGGGTCATACCTTAAAAAACAAACACAAGCAAATAAATAGCAAGCATCCAGCAACAACAACAAAGCTTTTAGAAAACGCTGAGCTAATAAAATTAATCAGTAAAGCAAACACTGGCTCACCTGTGTAGAAAATCTCCAGGATGTGTAGTGGATGTACGGATTAGCGTACAGCACACAGATGAGCTCATAGCTGAATTACCCTACATTTATCACTTCTGAGTTTGAATTTGAGGATTCAACCAATCCCGTTTAAGACAGCTGAACTTTGAGCACGTCTGAAAAGAAACCATCAGCTGCTTCCTTATGACTGCATTTCTACGGTAATCACACCAAAGTTAATGATCATCCACATTTATGACGATGACATCATTTCAAGTCACTTTTGTTTACTAGACAAACACTTTTTTTTCAAAAATCACGCTTATAGTGATACATTCTAGTAATACTTCTAGAAGGAATACAGTTTTTGAAGCATTTTAGCTGGATTTTTGAATTACCAGATATTTTATGATGCAATTAAATCGCAAGTAAGACTTAACTGTGTTGATGAAGCCACAAATGCTCTGTTTTAACACATTTTAATGCAAATTAAACAGTATTATTATGATATGATCAATGGCACAACAATTAATAAATTATTTCATGTTAATTAATGACAATATATTCATAATGCATGTTTAAATTATAGTAAATAAATAATTTAATAAAATAAATAGTTTAAATAAACTGAGAAGTGTTTAATACCATTACTGCTATGACAAAAACATGAAAATATTTTGGAGGAGGCAATTAAAAACATGTTTATACATGTGTGCAAAGGTTTTGAATATTTGGCAAAATTTGTTTCAAAATGATGTAATATGGTCGGCGCAATAGCCTGGTGGTTAGTGCGTCGACATATGGTGCAGTAGCACGTCAGGGCGTCGCGAGTTCGAATCCCGGCTCGATGACATTTACCTACCCTACCCCCTCTCTCTCTCTCTCTCTCTCTCCAACTTCGCTTCCTGTCCTAAATACTGTCCTATCTAATAAAGGCAAAATGGCCAAAAATAAATCTTTAAAAAAAAAAAAAATGATGTAATATGAACTATTGCTGAAAAATGGGTAACATACAACATACACTGTAAATGTCACGATCACCAGCGATCATAACTCCCAGATCGCTGGATCTCACACACAAACACACATGGACTACAATTCCGCCATTAATGGACTACATATTCAGTCATGCCACACACATACACACACCTGCTCCCAGTCTCTACTGATGACACTCGCACCACCTGAGGATCGTCAAGGACTGATTACAAACACCATTTAAGCAGCACACACACTCATTCACATTGCCGAGTCTTGTTATCTGTAAAGTGACATTTCAATACGTTCTCCTAGTCTTGTTTTCCTGTGTTTTGACACTAGTCTTGTTTACCTAGTTCTCCCTGTCTGCTGCCTGCCTTCCGACCTCTCGCCTGTTATAGTGACTACGATTCTGGATTGCCTTTCTACATCTGTTTGCACCTGTGTTGACCATTGCTTGCCTGACTTCGAATAAACCTGCAAGTGGATCCTAACTTCAGTTGTCTCTGTCACTAGTGGTGGGCAAAGCGAGGCTTCGTGAAACACTGAAACAGTTGAAGCAAATGTGTCGAAGCTTCGAAACGTTTCGAAACCCCACTCTACAGTGACGCATAGTGGTCATTTTTATGTATTGCACTGGAAGAGCTTCAGCAAAGAACAGTTGAGCAAATTGAAGTATTAAACCCCACTTTATAAGTTCAAATCCTCAAGTGATATAGTGAAGTGGTTAGGGTTCCTGACTTCCATACGGGGATTGTTGGTTCGAAGGCAGGCTGGTACAGCTATTTTGAAATGCTTTAATATCAGTTTGAGATGCTTTGTTTGTGTATCGTTTTGTTTCAACATTGGTCTGACATCCGAATAAACACTTTGTGAATAAATATAGCTTGTTTCGGTCAAAAAACAGGGTTGTTGCTAGATCAGATACAGTTGTGGACAGAAGTTAACAAGAATTATTTATATTATTCATAAAATTTCCCATTTATTGTATTTTATTAACGTCTACCACAACTCTAAACCCAACCATCACAGTACTGTAAAAATATTAATTATTGTTTTACAGTTACAAAAATTATGCTAAATTGATGGCGTATCCGCAGCTGTATCATATCTAGACTACACCATAAACAGCAACATGATTAAAATACATAAAATCACGATTGTAGAGTTTTTGTACAAGTCGGGATTCGAACCCAAAAGTCATATGAAGTCTGTAACAACATGCACACGCACAGTCCACTAGGCCATACGTGGCAGAAGCATGAATTTGACCCTATCACTCAAATGCATATTCTCCAAGTCTCGAAACGCTTCTGAACTGATCGATGCTTTGAATCGCTTTAGTCACGTGACCAGGTGTTTCGAAACACTTTAGTCACGTGACCTGGGTGTTTCGGATCATGCTTCGGTACAGTGTTTCGAAACACTTGCGCTTCGGGATCTCGACACTGTGTCGAAACATCAGTTTCGCGTCAGCCATCCCTGTGTGTCATTCCCCGTGTTACAGTAAAAAAGACTGATTTGTGTTGGAAAAACACAAAGGAATTAAGTTATCTTAATTGTTTTATGTTTAATCCACTTAAATTTGTAAACACTACAGAACACTAAACACAAGTTGTCCTAAAAAACTCATCATTTTAAATAAGTCGTTTTAACAAACACCAAATGCCATTTTCTGAATGTAATAAAATATGATGTAATAAGCATTAATGTTAGTTATTTTTCATTATCATTATTATACTTATATAACAAGTAAAAATATATGTGACCCTGAACAACAAGTCACAAGTGTCAATTTTCTGTAATTGATTATACACAAGTTATAATGATTATTCTTTTACTGCTTTTTCAATCTTCTTATTTAAAATAAGCTTAAACAACCCAATTCTTGAGATTTTTATGTTTTATGAGAGTTTTATGTTCAATACACTGGAATTTTTTTTAAACCAACTAACTTAACTTAATTGATTTGTGTTGGGACAAGATGAATTGTATAGAACCCTGCAAGTGCTATTATAAAAAAGGGCTTAGCAATGCTTTGATATATTTAGTACAGAATGAAACTGACACTGTTATCCCAGATTTCATGTCTAATTATACAGTTTAAGTGCAAAGTACTTAAATAATTTAATATTTGGTTCATTACTATAACATTTAAGTGAATTTTACATTTTTGTAGACAAAGTTTATTGGATGAATAACTTTAAGTACAATAGACTAAAAGTTTTTGACTGATCACGTCCCCTGCTCCCAACCTGACTTACTATTCAAGCAACGCCATTGTCTAGTGGCTGCATTAGCAGGGGATTTCAGACTTCTGGTGTGTAGACTGTAAACACTTTTATCCAGTTTTTATTTTCAGCTGTTTGTGAATACTGGAAAACACTGTTTTAAGTATGTTTCGCTTTAAATGCGCGAGTCCTGTTTAAACACTTGCCGTGCGTATTTGGCATGTGAGCTCGCTGGTTAACCTGCAAGATTTGAGTGGTGGACACTGTGGACACTATCCCTTTTAAATATATATCTGTGAAGCGTGGTCCACGGACGATTTACTGCACGAAAACATGCTTTAATAGAACTGTGGCATTTTCACTTAACTACAAGTGGTTTTTTTCACACGACATGCATTCAAAGCTGACGCAGTTTCATTTGTTTGCCCCTGCCTGCACGGTTGACATGATGGAAACGGCGACAAGTCTGAACTCTCGTGACAAGATTACACAGCGCATTTTCAGCTGTATTGTTATCGCTTTTTTTTTCTGAGCAGATTATTTGCAATCATAAAGCATATTTTAAACAGTACATGCTATTTCAAGCTTTAATACAGTTTTGCCACTGGTTTAGGGTAATTACACACCATCCTGGTCAACACATTCTAGGTTGGTCACATACGTATGCTGTGGTTTCAGTGGAGCAGAAAGGACGTGAGGACAATCATAATTTATTTTGCTGAGTGAATTTAAACAAACTTTAAAACTTGTTTAATTTAAATACAGCCATTGTTTGACTAGAATAAGCTGAATAAACGTTTAATGCAATTACAAGAAGATGCATTCTAACAATGTTTTATTTTGCTTCAGGTGACAGGAAGGCGTGCATTGGAAATGTAGGTATTGTACTTTTAACTGTGAAAATAGGTTATAAACTAACAAATAGAAAATATATACCAGAATTGTTCTGTTTCCTTGTTTGCAGCAGCAATTTGTTTTTTTTTATAATTTATTGCCTTAAAAGAGCAATTTTATATTCACACCAATCTTGCTCAACTGACAAGTGCAGATGCACCAGTTAAGTTCAGCTGTCTGTCATGTGGCTTTGCTGATATTGTTCTGAGGTTTATTACTTAATTCACTTGCACAACCTATATTTAAAAGTAAATCATAAAGTCATGTGCTCTTAAAAAGATTGTAAATTTCAAAGCACACAGGACTAAAATACACAAGGAACTGTTTTGTTTTTCCACTTGTTTTATATTTCAAGTTTATTTCATCAAGTTTTTTTGTCGACATGAGTCTACCTATTGCCGATCATTAGCATTCTTTTTTCTTTCAGCAATAGGATGTCTCTCATGAGGATTCTACTATAAAGTTTCCATGGGAATCATCTGCATTGATGAAAAAAAGTCCACAGCTGAACCCATCCAGAGAGTTCATCATCTTTGATCATTCATACAGAACTGCCTCGAGCCTACTGTTGTTTTGGACTCATTTATCCCCTGCTCTTAAATTAGACAAAGTGTCATCTTGCTGTCACAGTGTAAAGGTCAGCTTACAGTTACAGGTCTTTATAATCATTTTTATTATTATTATTTCTCATTGTATTGTGACAAAAAGACCCAAAATTACAGTTTGTTCAGTACATATACTTGTGTTACAATACTAAAAATGTATTCTGTGAAGTTATATGAAGAAATTTTCACTTGTATGTAAACACAGTATACTTTGTGTTCTACAAGATGTTAATGTGTTTAAAATGATAGTTCATCCAAAAATGGAAATTCTGTCATCTTTTACTTATCCATTACTTGTTCTAGCTAGAAATCTGTAACCATTGACTTCCATGGTATTTGTTTTTCCTACTATGGAAATCAATGGTTACAGGTTTTCCAAATATCTTCTTTTGTGTTCAGCAGAAAAAAACAACCAGTTAACTTAAGGGTGAGTAAATTTTCATTTTTTGGGTGAATTATCGCTTCAAGTTCAGATGTTAAAACAAGCTTTCATATTCCCGGGGGTATTTAACAACATATTTTGTGAGCATTTAAAACTGGGGTCAATGTTATTCGCTGTTGTTTGAGTATAGATGCACTTAAGAGAAAAGTAGGCAAGCTAATTTTTAAGTTGTATCAAAGAGCATAGAATCACCAAGAGGCGACACTGTAGTGCAGGGGTGTCCAAACTTTTTGCACAGGGGGCCGGATTTGATGTTATAAAATGTGGGGGGGCCGACCTCGGCTGACGTTCATTACATAAAGCAACAATATATTTAAACACAGTTTAGCAAGCCATCCTGTGTTTCACATTTTCTTTTTATTTTCATTTTAACAATCAAACATGTATTTTGGTTCATTTGAACATGAATTATATTATCATGGGAGTTCAATGTTCACAGAATTTTTGAATAACAGAAACGATTATCCACAAGTGCAGGACTAATTTGATATATGACATATCATCAAATATAAATGTTGATTGAACGGTTTATTCTGGACTGAAAACTGACAACTTGTCTGAATTTGTGACTGAACAAAACAAAATTAAGTCAGAGTTATTTAAATTAATGTGACGGGTGATACTGAGATCTGTACTGCAGCACAACTGCCAGGTCTGGCTCAAAGGCAGAGGTATTGATGCGCAAGATGTCTCGCAGGTGAGAGTCTGTGAGCCGTGTCCTCACACGACTCTTATTTAAGTTCATAACCGAGAATGTCTTCTCACACAAATACGTCGACCCAAACAAGCTCAGCATTTTCTTAGCAAACTCTCGAATCTCTTGAAACCTGCCTTTATCCAGCTGTCGGTAAAAGTTGGCGAGAGAAAGTTGCTGGTGCCGACTGCGGCTCTCGGCGTCACACTGCAGCTCAATGAGCTCCAGCTGTAAATGGTCTGGAACATTATCTGTGTCCACGGAGAAAGGTGAGGAAAAGAGAGCGATATCCTTCTCAATAGCTGCAAAATCCCGAAAGCGTCGTGTGAACTCTTCAGCCAAAGATTTAATATCTGATGCGTACCTCTTCGTTTGCGCATTGACATTGCTCTCTGGGAATCTGGCCATGATTTCTTGCAGCGCTGAAAAATGTGCAGTATTGGGCTGGGTCTGCGACAGGTGTCTTTCAAACAGTTTGAGCTTGGTTCCAAAGGCTTTGATGTGTGAATATAGTTGGCTTATGACTGCGTCTGGTCCCTGGAGACTGGTGTTAAGGACATTAAGGTGCTTTGTGATATCAACTAGAAAGCCCAAATCAGCTAGCCACATGGGGTCACTTAGTTCTTGCATAGGTTGTCCCTTTTCAGCCAAAAACTCACTGATTTGCTGCCTAAGAGAGTAGAAGCGCGACAGTGCAGAACCCCGACTGAGCCATCGCACGTCAGTGAAATAGACAACATCTCCATATTCTGCATGAATCTCGCTTAAAAACTGTTGAAACTGGCGGTGGAATAGCGCTCTGGAGCGGATATAGTTAATAGCCTTTATCACCGGTTTCATAACATGTTCGTATTGGAGATGTTTGGCACACAGAACTTGCTGATGAATGATGCAATGGAGTTTTACAGCTTGACCCCCTTCTTCACTTACTTTGTTGCATATTAGTGTTGCTAATCCACTTCGTTCGCCAGCCATGGATGGTGCGCCATCCGTAATAATGCCAGAAATTTTCTTCCACGGGAGTTTCATGTCATCCACGGCAGCGCAAACAGAAGAGAATAAGTCTGTTCCTTTCGTTTGGGCTTTCAGGCTCTGGAGGTCAAGTAGTTCTTCAGTAACGTTCATTTCATTGTCCACTCCTCTCAAAAAAATAAGCAACTGAGCAGTGTCCGAGGCATCTGTGCTTTCGTCGCAAGCTAGCGAAAAAAATTCAAACTCCTTTCCTCTGACTCCCAATTGTCTTTTGATGTCTGACGACACTTCTTCAATCCTGCGTGCCATGGTGTTACGTGCCAGGCAGACTTTGGCAAACTCTTGCTGCTTCTCAGGACATATTTTCTTCACCATAGTCATCACGCAGCCTTTGATAAATTCACCCTCAGTGAAAGGTTTGCAATGCTTCGCGATCAGTGTTGCTATCTCGTAACTAGCCTTTGTGGCATTCTCATTTGACTCTCGGGCTCTTGAAAAATACTGCTGCTGTGAGATTAAACTAGCTTCAAGTTGTGTCAATTTCTTGCTGCGTTCCTCCCCTGTCAAATTATCATACATGTCAGCGTGTTTCGTTTGGTAATGTCGCTTGATGTTGAACTCTTTAAAAACAGCCACTGTCTCTTTGCAAATGAGACAGACACAGTTGTTACTTATTTCTGTGAAGAAATAGTCCAATTTCCACCCATCTTTGAAGCGTCGACCCTCGCAGTCAACTTTCCTTTTCTTATTTATTGTCGCCATTTTAGAAAATTGGGGGTAAAAGGTTACACGGGGTGATGTCGCATAGAGTGCTCCTGCCTCTAGTGGGTAAATTAGGAACTGTATTCAGGAACAGCACTTAAGTATATGTGCGGGCCAGAAGTTATTAATTGTATTACAGAGGCGGCGGGCCAGATTAAGTTTGACCACGGGCCGCATTTGGCCCCCGGGCCGGACTTTGGACATGTCTGCTGTAGTGCAACTAGATGGCGCGGCGGCCATTTTGGAACAACAGCATATTATAAGTCTGTAAAATAAACTATTAAAAGTGCTGATGATTGTGATAGTAAGTGTTGTATTGTCGTCTTTCAGGTTGTACCTCAGCTTTAATGCACTTTTTAAATAAATAAATAAAAAACAAAGCAGCTGCTGGCCATCGCGACAGCAATAAGATCCGATGGACAGCTGACCGCTTTCACTCCAAAATGGCGGAATCCGGGGCAGTAGGCTGGGCGCTGCTGTTGCAATGGAACGTTCTATTGAGTGTCGCCTCTTGGTCATTTTAAGCTCTTTGGTTGTATTGCAAAGCATTTGCATTGTTTTGTTGTATTTTGAAAGTAAATTTAAATAAAACTAACCCTGTTTATTACTTTTAGTGTTTATTTTAATGCAATTCAAAAGATAAGTGGAGTAAATTGACATTAATTCAAAGCATTAAGTGTATTCAACTTATAGTACATATTAGAACAACTCTTATCCTTTAAGTAGAGCTCACTCAAGTTTAAGTATGCATTACTTAAAAATTTTAGGGCAACCAGTTTCCTCTTCTTCTTTTTTTTTTTTTAAGTAATCTCAACTTATCCGGGCTTAGAGTGTACATAATGTCTTCATGGAACTTGATCTGTATTTAAAGGTCCCATGAAATTAAAAGTTTTTTAGATGTTAGTATCAGCATTGTTCATTTTCAAGAAATCTATAAGCCAGTGCGCAACAAAACAGTGACAAAATTCGGGTTTAGGAGATATATAATCAATATATACACATGTAAAGCATGTAGTTTGTCACTTCCGTCTAAATGGATCAACAGTTTTATTCACGTCACCTCATACAGAGCGATGATAAAACAAAACTTTTGGCTGTTTATTTTAAAGGCGGAGGAGCTACTCCATGTCCCACCCTCTCTTTATGTTTCGATTGATACTGCGTCAAACATCAGGGGGAAAAAAAGCACAATTCAAAGCACTTCACAGGACATTTAATATTCTAATGAATTTTGGTATAAAAGAAAATAATCAAGAATTTTGACCCATGCAAATGTGTTTTTGGCTACTGGCTAAAACACAATTCTATCAGGTGTTAATGCTGTGATTAGTGACAGTCACAAAACACATCAGGACTGCTGAAACACTTTCATTTGACTCCTCACAATGACTGAAGAAAACAAAAGTCCCTGGTTTGACTCATAGGGGACCATTATGAACAATGTGAATGATGAAGCCTATTCATCACACTCATTTTCTGCCTTTCTTTTCTCTCGTTCTCATTCTCCTGCAGTAATGCACGTTAATGGAATTACTGCTGACTGATTAAACAGCAGGCCAGAAGAGACAAGAGCAATTCGGCAGAACCTCATGGCCTCCTCTCTGCTTTATATGCTTCTCTAGCACACTTTACATGCTGACGTTACAGTAAAGAGGAGTGGATAATGCCCACACTGGCATCCTCCGATTTAACTTGCTACACTTGCAAAGTAAAATACTGTGGAGATAGGTCACTTTTACAGCTGACAATAAATAAAGCAACAAACTGGTCTTATAAAAACCCTGATTTCGAATCAACCTCACCAAATCTGACACGTTTTTTAAAACAAATTCAAACACTTTTGTCCAAAGATAAGCAAAGACGTCTGTCTGAGAACACTGCAAAAATTGATAAAAAAATGATTTCTTGGATTTACAAAAATGTTTAAGTTAAGTGGTTGTAAACAATTTATTTGGGCTGAATTTAAACTAAGTTGAACGTTACTAAATTAGATTTAACACACACAAATTGTTTACAACAATTTTGCAGAACTCATTTTTTTCAGTATTTTTCAAATATGATTTATATTTATGCCATTGTTCTGTCAATGATGATTTGTCTTCTTTCTTTTAGACAAAATCAGATTTTCTCCAGTCCCAAATGTTTTATAACATCTATATTTTAAAAATATTTTGACTGAAATAAGACTGTATTTAAGAAGTCTCTGAATAAAAAGCAAACAAAGATTATTTATTTAATATTTATTATTGTTTTTTTACTATTTTATATTTTACATGCACATATTATTATGATTATTATCATCATTTATAATGATTATTATTACATTTTGTATTTATATATATACAGTATATAATAGGGATGCACCGATATGGATTTTTGGGCCGATACCGATTACCAATAAGATAAATCTTTAGATTTGGAGGCCGATAACAGATATATTAGATGATAAATATAAATATTTAAAAATTTTATGTTTTTGCACAGTGAACAACTGATTTTAATTTAATAACTTCATAAAAATGTGAACTGATCTTAGAACAACATACTCAAAGCAAAAAAGCAATCATTTCAAAATTGCAAGGTAATTATTCACAACTTCACATAAATCAGCATGCCAAAAATAAATTATTTATTTTTCTTCACACAGCAAATTAACATGCAACTTGATTGTTGCATAAACATAATAGGTTAAATGACAAAACTGGATTTAATTAATAAACAAGTTAAGTAAATATATTTTAAATAAAATCTAAATGAAGGAACTAAGAACTGAAACCAGCTCAAATGTTCTCGGATTAAAGTATTACAGTAATGTACAATTGTTAATCACTTGATACTTTTATTACTGCACTCCCGCAAGATTCTCTCATGCTTACAAGGCAGGCAGGTCTGTACAATTACATAATTAATTGGAGATATCTGCCTGATTTTGATATGGGACAGATAATGATAATATTAAAATTATATATATATATTTTTTTATTTTTCGCATTTTTCGGACGATATCGATATGGCCACAGATATATTGTGCATCTCTAGTATATACGTATTACATTTTTCATTATATTACATTACTTATTTTACAGATACGTTATGATACTGTTTTTGTATTAAATGCATCCTTTGCAATTAAACTACAATAATGTATGAACACTAGCATTTTAGATTAAAAGCTTTGTGTTTTACTTCTTTAAATCAACAAATAAATAAAGCCGTTGTTGTTTTTATGCAAGTGAAACAATACCAAAACCAAATAAATCTCAAAAATCCTCATAAACTGCCTAGATGCTTGTTAGACTAGTCACCGGCCGTGACCCATCACTGCTCTACTCTTCACTCGCCTTCATTAGACTGAAGGGCATGATGGGAAGGACAAGTAGAAGGAAGAACATGATTTGAATATAAACTATAACTGCAGGCCCTGTATCCTGCCAACATTTAATGCTGACTGTAACATTCACAAAACAGTCAGCAGAACCTGTTGACGTTCACTTCTTAATTCCTGTGGGTAAAAGCTCTGAGCTGTCCAACTGACCTTGTGCCGCTAAAAGGGTCATGAACTGAGAAATCCCAAATTTCACTGATCTTTTGACACACGGTACCATAAAACAAGCCTCTCCAGATTTAATTCAGAAAGTTTAAGAACTCAAACTTTGTTTAGCTTAAAAACAGCTGATGATGAAACGATGCAACGGGACATTTTATTACACGGTAGTGTGGCTAAACTCCACCTCCAACGAATAAGATCAATGCCCCCTTGTTTAGCTCCACCCACTGATTTGCATTGCAGTAGGTAAATAATGAGAGAGGCAAGCGCAGGTCTGCACCAGCCCATCGAGGAAACATAAATATTTTAAGTATTGTCTGTAAAAAAGATTTCATTTTACAAAACCTTACAAAAAGAGGCGAGCCCCCAAAACCCACCCCTAAACCTCATAAAATGTACGAATGAGAATATAAATTAGCTACTAAATCAAAAGGTTACAAATCACCATGAGATTGCTTTGGTCTACACAGAAATCAAACGTTAAAAATGGATTTGCATTGCCTTACTTCTGATCGCAAAATTAGGAAAGAGTTGATGAACTTTATTTTTAATGAAGTTCCAGAACACATCAATCCTTTGTTCACTTCATTTTACAGTTTGTACAGTTCACCACACAAGCTACAACTTGACGGTGGGTTTTCAGAAAGACTGAAACTAAAATATGATGCAGTGCTGAGAATATACCCCATTTTAAAAATGAATATTTTTATCCATTTCTCAGTTAATATGGGCAATATATATTGGTGCGATTGAACAAAACCGATTTATTAAACAGATATATTTATCAAAATAATATTTAAGTCACCGAACATCTTTAAACATAGAAAGACAATACTTCAAAATGAATTCATTGCATTCAATTAAATTCATGCAAAATATTGCAAAAAAAAGTACAAACTACAAAATTGTATATATGTTTTGTTTCTCTTGATTTTTGCTATTGTTGAAAAGTTATACATTTTTTAAACATATACATTTGGGCTACTACAGTAATATTAGAACCATTATTGTAAGCTATTTTGTTAGATTAGCTCCAGATTTCGCTTCAGTACTGACTTAACTAATGTATATGCACAAATATAAGAGAAAATATAAATTTAAATGAGAGATTTGCAGGAGGTGTACTCATATATGCTGAGCACTGTAACTTAAAGTTAATTTACTTTGAATGGAGAGGTGACAATTGTTGTCAAACTGAATTGTGAGGGCCGTCAAGATGCATTAGGTCCATTGGTTGTAGTAAAAGCTGAAAAACGGTCAACATTGCAAGCACCAACCCAAGCATCAGCCAATCAGATTGCTTAATGCAAATATACTAGTGCAGATGCTAGCCAATAACATTTGTGCAAAACAAGAGAATGGCTTCAAAATCGGGCTGTGCAATTAATCGAAAATTCGGTTTTAATTTAGATTTTGGCTTCTAACGATTACGAAAAAACATTATTCGAGATAATGATTATTGCACCATATACCGCCCCCTTTCCAGTTGTACACTTTTGCTGCTTTGCAAAGCTCAGTTTCACATGAAAATGACTAAAAGTACTGTAATGTAACTTCAGCACAGGATGTGCACCATTCATTGACGTACATTTGAATCATTCATGTTTTTAAAAGCGCGAAAGAGATCGCATGCTGTTGTGTGTGTGCGCGCTCAGCCTCAGAGACGATCAGAGCACACACATCTAAAGTCATCTTAATGCAAGTGCTTTAATGGTCAAATACATGCACATTTGTGTCAGAGCGCGGTGTTTAGTGATTACTCATATTAACCCTTATTTGTGTAATAAACAAACAAGTTGAGAATTAAAAGACATGTAAAAGAGAAACCATAAATCAGAACCGTACTGCTCTTAAAGAGACAGCACGCAACATTCCTGCTGCCAGCTGTTTTTATTATTAATCAAACAGCAAAAGGAGAAAGTTCCTCACTGCTCTTGACTGAAGGACTTTTGTAGCTATTATTTTCAGGGTTTTCACCTTTAATGGACAGGACAGTATAGAGTATTGACAGGAAAGCATGGGGAGCAGAGAGAGGGGAACGATCGGCATTGGACCGCAAGGTGGTAATCGAACTCAGGTCGCCGTGAGCACTGGAGTGCAGGTGTCGACACACTAACCACTACACCACTGGTGCCGACTTGCTGCTATTATTAAAGGTTTTTTTTCCTACAGTGAAGATGCATAAAGCAAAGTTTGTTTCATATTTTTATTCTATTGTATTTATTTCCCTTTTCTTGTTTACAGGGAGGAAAACAACTGTATATAAACAGTTGAAGTCAGAATTATTAACTCTCCTGAGTTATTAGCGACCCTTTTCCCCCAATTTCACTTTAATGGAAAGAAGATTTATTTTCAACCAATTTTTTAAAATAACATATTTAATAACTCATTTTTAATAACTGATTTCTTTTATCTTTGCTTTGATGACAATAAATAACACTAGATTACTAAATATTTCTCAAGATACTAGTATTTAGCTTAAAGTGCGATTCAGAGGCTTAATTAGACTAATTAGGCAAGTCATTGTATAACAGTTTCTTCTGCAGACAATCAAAAAATATACTGCTTAAGGGAGCTAATAATATTGAGCTATTAAAATAATAGGTTTCAAAATATTTAAACCTGCTTTTATTCTAGCCGAAATAAAACAAATAAGACTTTCTCCAGAAGAAAAAATATTATAGGAAATACTGTGAAAAATTGCTCTGTTAAAGATCATTTGGGAAATATTTATATTAAAAAAAAAGTTCACAGGAGGGCGAATAATTTTGACTTGAACTGATAATTGTTTTGAATAATCGTGATTACAATTATGACCAAAATAATCGTGATTATGATTTTTCCCATAATCGAGCAGTCGTACTTCAAAATAGAGGAAAAGCTTATTATCACGGTTGGTAATCAGCCAGTGCATTATGAATCATTTTTAGATTTTTGATTCATTCATTTTGATTCATGATTCATTAAATTTATTCATTTTTGTCATGGTAGATATGATGCGACTTATCAATAGCAGCATGCAAGTGTTTTTATTACCTTGTATAATAATTTTGTTTAAATGTGCTGAGTATTTAAGTGTTATAACTTCTATCACAGCATTGTTCGTCTAAGGATGTAAACCTACATAAAGAACACATTTTGAAAGACAACTTCATTCATTCTTCTTCCTTCGGCTTAGTTCATTTATTCATGAGAGGTTGCCACAGCGGAATTAACTGCTAACTTATCCAGCATATGTTCTACACAGTATGGGAAACACCCATACACTCTCGCATTCACACACACTCATACACTACGGCCAATTTAGTTTATTCAATTCACCTATAGCGCATGTCTTTAGACTGTGGGGGAAACCGGAGCACCCGAAGGAAACCCACGCGAACATGGCGAGAACATGTAAACTCCACTCAGAAACACCAACTGGCCCAGCCGGGACTCGAACCAGCGAACTTCTTGCTGTGAGGCGACAGTGCTAACCACGGAGCCACCTTGAAAGACAACGTTTTTAAAAAACATTAGTATGCAAACATTTTTAGCCAAACATACCAGTGGGCGTTAACTTCTCAATCTTAAAGTTGGAATGAAATCAAAACTCCATTGACCACCCCCCACTGACCATCGATAGCTCGACCTTTGAGAGAGTCAGCAGCACTATATTCCTGGGGGTGCACATTACAGAGGATCTCACCTGGACTACCAACACCACGTCACTCTCCAAGAAGGCACATCAACGCCTACATCTTTTTTCCACCCTTCCTCACCACATTCTACAGGGGAACCATTGAGAGCATGCTGATCAGCTGCATCACTGTTTGGTACGGGAGCTGCAGTGCTGCCAACTGCAAGACCGTCCAGCGCACAATGAGCACAGCCAAAAAGATCATCGGTGCCCCTCTGCCCTCCATTCAGGACATTTTCATCTCGCAGTGCTCTAGCAAAGCTACAGTATTGTGAAAGACTCTACCCATCCGTTCTGCAGTCTCTTTGAGCTGCTGCTATCAGGAAGAAGGTTCAGAAGTATTAGAGCCTGCTTGGCTAGTCAATTTACCCCCCTCTGAAATCTCATCCACCCCACAACTCCCCCCAAAAAAGGACTTTTCTTGAGTTCTGGTCACATGGAATGCTTTTAGGGCGGGGCTATCAGGGTGTTTCTTGTTTCTGCTCTGCCTTCATCCAATCGTTAATTTGTATTAATATTCAAAGAACTCAATCATTTCCCAAAGGATGAAATCAAGCACCGCCCTGCATTTTTTTTCTCATTTCAGGATAATTTAAAGTGGACATGTGTCATGATAGAGGAAAAAAGGTTTCATGGCAACTTTAAATCTACCACACCCGTTTAGACAGTGTGTTTTATAGAGGATAATCAAAACAGGACAGAAGAAACCCTGGTACTTCTTAATTATATTATTTTTATAACATATGACCTTATATATGTGGACTTAAAAGACACAGGATGACCCCTTTAACAGTGGCCAAATCCAAACAAAAAAATGAAGGCCATGCTTGCCAGCCATGGAGAAACAAATGAACACGTCCTTCAGTGCTCCTTCAGTATAATCGCTGCATTACTGAACGCAGCCAATGGCTAAATTGAGAGTGAATGCGGCAGTGGCGAAGGCTGCTAATGAATGCTAATTGGGCTCACGAGTTCACGGGGTGGAGTTGCTCTTTTACAGCTCAGCACGATGCGATTTGCACTCTCCCTCTCTCTTCCATTAACCCAATTTTATTTTTGCTCATGTCACTTTTTTTGCACAGAAAGAAAACTGAAGAATAGAGGCTGAGGGAGAAAAGGTGTCGAGCATCTGTTGGTGGTGAGTTACTGTGCCAACAAGAGCGAGTAGAGCGAGGGTAAAAGAAAGAAAGAGAGAGAGAGAGACAACTAATAATGCTTCCGACGGTAAGCCGAGAGGTGAGTGAGTTCAGAGAGAAAGCAGCGTCGCTTCAGAAAGAGGCATATGAAATGAAGAAGAGCAGCAAGTCTGAACACACAGTGAGCAGATCAGCCAGGGGATCTTTTGACTAATCATAAAGACAAATAATATTGTCTGAAGCTGCCATTCACTATTTGGAAGGTGACAAAAGATATACGAAAGAGAATATAGAAAGAGGTACAGAAAAATAAAGAGAGGGTTTGTCAGGACAGTCAATATATGTACACTACTTGACGAAAGTCTTATTGCCTATCCAAGTTTTAGGAACAACAAATAATAAATTGATTTCTAGTTGATCCTTTGGTATCAGAAGTGGCTTATATGAAAGGCAAAGACCTCTTGATAACGCTTTTTTTAACCCAAATAAAATATGATCAAGCCTTGATTGTTAATTGTTTAATTAGGACAGTAAGGTCTGACTTTACTTAGACTAAAGTCTGGTCACTTTAATAATGAGATAATGTACAGTACAAAATATAAAAGTCATAATGCAGCGGTGAAAGAATTAGTACTGTGTATGACTCTCATGAGCTTGGAGGACTGCATCCATACATCTCTGCAATGACTCAAATAACTTATTAATAAAGTCATCTGGAATGGCAAAGAAAGCGTTCTTGCAGGACTCCCAGAGTTCCTCAAGAGTCTATGGATTCATCTTCAATGCCTCCTCCATCTTACCCCAGACATGCTCAACAATGTTTATATGTGGTGACTGGGCTGCCCAATCCTGGAGCTCATTGACCTTCTTTGCTTTAAGGAACTTTGATGTGGAGGCTGAAGTATGAGGAGCAGCGCTATCCTGCTGAAGAATTTGCCCTCCCCTGTGGTTTAATGTAATGGGCAGCACAAATGTCTTGATGATACTTCAGGCTGTTTATGCTGTTTATGATCTCTCACACGCCCCCATACTGAATGTAACCCCAAACCATAATTTTTCCTTTACCAAACTTGACTGATTTCCATGAGAATTTTGGGTCTATGTGAATTCCAATAGGTCTTTTGCAGTATTTGTGATGATTAGGATGCATATCAACAGATGATTCATCAGAAAAATCAACCTTCTGCTACTTTTCCAAATGATCAACTAAAAGTCAAGTTATTATTTGTTGCTCTTACAACTGGGATCAATGACGAGACTTTTGTCAGGTCGTGTGTATATATAACATAACTAGAACAAAAATCCAACATATCTACATTTAAATATAACATGGACTCTTCCATTCTACACCATAAAAATGCAATAAAAGTCAGTATGTCTCAACTGTATGTCTAAATTGTTGTTACAATAGAGAGACAAACTCCTTCTTTAATCTGTCATCCACGTCTCAACACTTATCGCCAGCTCAGCTGTTCTGTCATCTGTGAAAATATGAGCTCTGTGAGATCCTAATTATTAACCATGGCCAAATTACAGCACCACTGCCAAATTACCACAACCTGGCCAAATCACGGCACCATGACTCACCAAATGAATGCATTATTGTCAAATGAAGACCAACCGTCACGCCAAAATGCTAATGACAGACAATTTTCTTCCCATACCAAAACAGACACCACCAGAGATAAACACCTTAGTCCACTGGCGCTGCACCAGCAGAAAACCACAACATATGTTTATCGGCCTATTCAGTGATTATCATGAAAAAAAGACTTTAAAATATTTTGCTTTCATTTTAGGCTGTGGAAAACAACTACTTCACAAGAAAAATATATGCACAATACTTTGTATATACAAACTGAAGTGTTAATTGTGCACAATATTTACATGCGAAATGTAAAAATCAGCAAAATTCCCTATTTTTAAGCACACATAGAGTATATTAACTTAATTAACATAAACAGTAAAGCATCATTAATGAACAGTCTCAAGTTTTGTCTATACAGTCAATGTATTCAAACCCTAGTTCCAATGAACATTTACAAACATCACAACCACTGTATAGTTGGAACCAAATGTGTGCAATATACAGTATTCTGCAAAAGTTTTAGTTTTAGTTAAAAGCCAACATTACATCTGTTGTTTTACTGATGGTATAATGGCTATACAGTATCATCAGTGTAAACTTTGTCCATTTTCTATTGAAATTTGTACAGGGTATTTTGGTTTAATTGTTTAAGACATGTGAAAGACAATGTTGGAGAGATGCTGTTTGTCCTGGTTTGAGCAGCATTTCTATCAGTGTTGTTAGCAATATTGTTTGAAATGATTGTCTGAATTTATTTGTACATATTTCCTTTATTTTTTTTTTCCTGCTTGTTTTTAATAAAGAGACTGATTGATTAAATATGATGCGATCACGTGATTGGAAATGGGGCCCGATCACGCGGTTTCAGACTCGATCGGAATTGGACGTTACCTCCCGATCAGGACTCGAATATATATGTGTGTGTGTATAAATATATATATACTCATTATTTTTTAACGCATCTATAGTTATGCGGTGGCACAGAGTTAGACCTCTTTCTTGACTTCACACAGAAACAGCAATGCGTGTGGTATGACATCACTTTGTTGCAGAGACGCTATTTGTTAAATGTCAGCAAAGTAGAACACGGAGCAGCTTGAAGCGGAAAGCGTGAGTATGTCTGCGGTCTAGAGGTATTATAAAGTTGATGACGACAACATTGTCATAGCAAATTGTGAGATATGTAAACTTGGGATTGCCTGCCAGGTATTTTAAGTTGAGGTGTTTTTATATTAGATTTACTGTTGCACTAAAGTCCAAAAGTGAAGAATTTATGTTATTTATTACTTGATTGTTCAAGCTACCTCACAGAAGTGCTCTGTTTGATAACAGAGTTGTTGAATGTTAAAATAAGGTGAATTAAATAAAATAAGGACCATCCTGGATCTGTTTCTTCTCTCTTCTTTATTCTTTATGTATTAAAGAAGTATCAGGTCGGGTTACGGTATCGGAAGATACTCAAAATCAAAAGACAATCAAAATGCTGCAGTTGTAGAGAATAACACATAAGCTATACATTTACCACATTTTGTGTCTTTTATGCATTTTCTGCAAATACTGATAAACATCTTAATTCAATTGTGAAATATCTAATATAGGTGTAATATCTCAAATATGTGTAAGAGCATGTGTTTTGTCATTTAAACAGCTTGGCCCAATCCCAATTCTGTTTTTGTACCCCTACCCCTTGACCCTTGAAACAGAGTGTTATACCAGACACTGTAAAAAGCCCATTCCTAGCCACTAGACTTTTCTGACCGGGTCGAGTGTCATCAAGTGACAGAATGTTGTGGAACTGCTATACAGGAGTTATTATTATGGAATATAGATCGCGAAATTTAGTGGTTTTTATTTTAGCGTTTTTTAAAAGCATGTTGGTAAACCACGAACGCAGTTATTAATATATTAAAACATATGCTTGTTTGTAGTAAAAATTCATAATAATGACAAAAAATATTAATTTGTGCATCTTTACTTTTGTGTGCAGTCATGCTGCCATTGTAGATGGTGTATTCTGGGAAGTTTTCTTACCCCTTGGTTTCGAGTGTGGTCGTGGTCCTGAAAAATCTCAGTTTCTAGGGCTATCTAGCCCTTCCCTTTAGCCCTACAAAGCTTTAGCCCTACCCCTTTCCAGCTAAAAATAATTGGGACACTCTTACCCCTTCATGTCAATGTGCAAAACAAGGAGTATGGGAAGAATTGGGATTGGGCCTTAATGATCATATTATTTGACCTATGACAGTGAGTGCCGTCTGCGCTGCAATGGAGAGATTAGAGCTGCTGGATTTACAACATGTCAATTACTCAACTACTCACAAAATACATGAAGGCAAGTGGCTGTTTAACTTTTTCGAATAACCTGAAAAAACTCAAGCGTTTGCAAAACGGATGCATTTTTATTAGGTTTATTTTCAATACACAATTTCAATTTGTGCAATTGGAAGGGTAATAGAAAGGAGCCTACAGTCTGTTAATCCGGCTCTGGCTCTTGGCAGGTGGAGGCTCAGTTTGCATTCAGGCCAGCTGGTCTTGGCTTTCTTGAGATACCACTCTTGGTCACCGGCCTGGGACAGCTTACACCTGTAATCCACCATTTGCCTGACACCAAATGTCTTTTAAACCACAGTCTTTCCGACTAGTCTGCAAGAAGTGTGACGCATATGAACAACAGAGCAGCAGGCCAGGCTGAGAGTCTGTTTTGCTGGAATTTATTTGAGAAAACAGGCAACAATATAACACTGATTATAGCAAACCAGAACACTGAGTCGCCCCTCATGAGACCAGCCAAAATGTAAGAAAATATTGCTTCTCTGGAAATGAGACTAAAGACTTCTGCTTAAGTCTACAAATGCAAAAGCATTACGGACATGCTAATATTCTCAAGCTATAGTTACCAGTAGGTCAACAGTAGGTTACTTTAGTCCCAATCCCAATTCTACCCCTTAGCCCTTCCCCTTCCCCTACCCTTCGTTTCGAACATTCATGTGAAGGGGTAGGGGAGTCCCAATTCTCATTAGGTTGAAGGCATAGGGCTAAGGGGAAGGTCTAGATACCCCTTCAAACTGAGATTTTTCAGGATCACACTCGAAACCAAGGGGTAAGAAAATTTCCCAGAATACACTAGCTACACTGACACTCGATGACACTCGAATACCCTGTCAGAATAGTCTAGTGGCTGGGAATGGGCTTTCTACAGTGTCTGCTATAGTGTTAATGTTGTTTTCGTGTGTTTAGATGAATCTGGCCACGGCATAAATGCACAGTTACAAGCTTATTGCCACATTATATCATTATGATAACATAATATACGCCTTCAGTGATTTCCTGAAGATAAATACTAAAAAATAACACAACTGGAATAACTACAGAAGTCACAATCGTCGATCTCATATCAAGCAAGAGGCTGCGATGACATATGATGACGTGTGCAGGTGTTGTAGTGCTGTCCTATTTCTTAGGGGTAAATTTGAAGCCCTTCCTCTTCACTCTCTGTTTTAAAGGCCAAAGGGAAGGGGTAGGGGTACAAAAATAGAATTAAGATTGGGCCTTAATGTATACGGTTAATAACTGTAAATTTACTTTCCCAGAATTCCCTGCATGACATCATCTATATATTAGTATGTTCTCCGCTTGTGTGAATACAAAATATTCATGTAATACAGTAATTTACTGTAAAAAAAAATTTTTACGGTTTCTACCATAATGGTAAAATCCTGGCATATAGAGCTGCTGGTTTTTTTTATGGAAGCTGTTGCTTTAAATTTTATGGATTATTTTTTGGAAAAAAGTGCTCTTTATGAGATTTTAAAAAAAAGTTTTAAGTTAAAATTATTAAATTAGTGTTTCTAAACGTTAATTAAATTAATTATTTAATTAAAGTTAGCTTTAATAACATAAATGCAATCTAAATTTTAAAATAGGGGACATTGGGAAATGTTAAAAATAAAATAACACAAATATAATAAATACTAAATGAAATTAAATACCCAAAATGCTGCCTTGGCTATAAAATTAAACAACATATAGGTTAAGTTAAAGTGTTAAAATTACTCAAATAATAAAAATAAATAAGTAATAATAATAATAATAATAATAAGTAATAAGTAATAATAATAATAAGTAATAATAATAATAATAAGTAATAATAATAATAATAATAATAATAATAATAATTAATAATAATAAGTAATAATAATAATAAGTAATAATAATAATAATAATAATAATAATGATAATAATAAGTAATAATAATAATAATAGTAATAATAATAATAATAATAATAATAATAATAATAAGTAATACTAATAATAATAATAATAATAATAAGTAATAATAATAATAATAATAATAATAGTAATAATAATAATAAACAATAATAATAATAATAATAATAATAATAATAATAATAAGTAATAATAATAATAATAAGTAATAATAATAATAAGTAATAATAATAATAATAATAATAATAATAATAATAATAATAATAATAATAAGTAATAATAATAAGTAATAATAATAATAATAATAATAAGTAATAATAATAATAATAATAATAATAATAATAATAATAAGTAATAATAATAATAATAATAATAATAATAAGTAATAGTAATAATAATAATTTTAAAGTATTTTAATTTTTCTAAATATAAACATTTGAAAACTTATAAAACAAAACATGATGCAAAATTACATTTATAGCCTTGATTCAAGATGCCTAAGATTCCAAAGTCTGTGATTAAAAGTAAATAAATTTAAATATAAGCTTTATCAAGTCCAAATAATCTTGACAAATTGTCTGAGAATTTCTAAGACTTTTTGGAAAAGTTGAAAAGAAAGCATAAAGATCAAGTGAGAGAATAAACATGAAGCGTATCAGGAAATAATGAACATACCGCAGGTAAATATTCTGTCAAAAAATATGTTGGCCAAAACTGAAATCCAAAAACTAGTAGCAGGAGCTCTGAGAGAAATTAAATCAAACAGTGAGAAGCTCAGATGAAATCAGACAAGCAGATACACACATGCAGTTTGTCCAGAAACACAGTACAAACAGCCCAGAAATATAGGACATCGTTCATTACATAACTTACAAATATAACACAAACCATTCTGACCAACATCGAGGCACACACAGTAGCAGTTCACTGTGGTGTTTAAAAGAAAACAGCAATTTTTCAGGAAAAAAATAGAGCATCTCTCTTTCAGTGTTTGAGAAAGTAGAGAGAAACAGTTGGAGGTCTGGACAGTGTTGAGTTAAAACTGTACCGCCGGGCACCAAATGTGACATTATGCTACACTAAGCACAGCTCGACACACTGGTACAAACCCCTAAAGCACACGACAACTCTCGGCAAAGACAAGCAGACGCAGAGCAATGACACATATGGGGATGAGTGAAAGGCTGGTGTTAAAGGGACAGTTTGCTCAGAAATGAAAAAAATTGCTGCTGATTTATAGCACGGTAACAATACATAGATTGTGGATTGATATTGTATAATAACTAACAATATGATTGATTATTTTGTGTATAATATCGATATCTCAATTTGTTTAAAGGGAACCCATATTGCAAAAAACACTTATACGATTATAAATCATAGATTATTTATCTTAATATATTATTGTGTACTTTGGTGCATTTATGAGTTAATACTTACATTTAAAGGTGCTGTAAAAAAGTTTTTGACTCTTCTTCAACTTAAAATTACCATAATATGCTTGCAGATATTTAAAAACATGCTAAGTAAACATATTTATCTGAAAAACAATGCTAAAGTCAGTTGTTCTGCCTTGAAAATGTGCGTTCTGTGTCAAAATGTCTGTCTCTATAACCAGCCCGAGAGGGGTCTGGCTGCAGACTCGGTGCAGTGCAATCTGAGCTGCATCCAATGCTTTTTAATGGGCTCACCTAACCCCACTCCTAACCCTACCACTCACAGTGATGTCACTCGCTCCATTTGAGTGCATTGTGTCTGACATTGCATCTCTGAGCGATGCAATCTCAGCTTGCATCATAAAGGCTGCATCCAGATACTATTGACCAGTCCACTGCCAGAGTACCTAATTATAACTCATCACCCAGGGTTGCCTTGGTGAAAAACACAGTGAATTTCATTTCAGTTATGGAGGCTGTCTTAATGTATGCAGACACAGCTTGTTAGATAAATAAATTTTATTCATTTCCATATATTCTATTTAAATTATTTTTATATATGTATACTTTTAAAGGAACCCAACTTGGGGTTGGGTTGGCTAATGTTAAATGTGTGTGCCTCTTGATATAATCACATGCTCAACTGTAGTTTTAATCAGTTGAATGGTTGTAATGTGCCAGTTGAAGGAATATTGTGCTGACAATGATTTGATTATTTGATCAATAGGATTCTACCAAACACACTGTTTAGACCAATGATTAAAGACAATGCATGCCTTGTTTGTACGCCTGTATATAAACTGGACTCAAAGGACTACCCTTTGAGCAACCAGAATGGAACCTCTTGTGTTCCTTCCGTATTGTTCCCTTGCTACAAGAACATTAAATCTTTTATAATGATTCTTCCTGAGTCTTGCAATAATTTTTGATCCTGACACATCTGTAAACAGAATTTGGAGTGCAATACCTAGTTTAACCACTGGGTGTCAATCTTACATACTGCACATTTAATATCAATAAATTGACCAATATTAGACTGAATCAAAAAATTGCCATGCAATTTCAGTTCCCTTTGAAGTATTAACAAATACTGTACCAAAATAGTACCAAATACCATATCACTGGCTAAGAATCTCGATTGTGACATGATACAGGATATCAGGTTGTCACGATACCATAAATTCAGGCCACAATACTATCCCAGCTGAAGTGTCACGATACCGAGTAGTATCACGATACTATATTATTTCATAACTCAAATCTATGAAATAAAGCAAATTGTCAGAAATACTACATTTTATTTGTATACTTTTCCACATGCAACATTAATTGTGGAACCGTTAATGACGAAACTACCATTTATAAACTAGTGGCACCATCAGTATTTTAAAGCCATAGTATTGCGGTGCTACTGAAGTACTGGTAAAACCGTGCAACCCTAATAGGATACAGATATAGGGCATGATATAGGGATCTGTTTACCAGCTGAGTTTAGCTCCAACCCTGATCAAACACACCTGAACCAATTAATCAGGACCTGAACATCACTGCATAATTACAGGCAGGTGTGTTTGATATGGGCTGCAACTGAAATCTGCACCCCTGATGTAGAGTTTACACCCCTATTTGATTACTCACCCTCACACTACTGAATTCATGTGTAAAAATCACTGATTGTTTTGCTTTCTAAGACCACAGAAATGTATTTTGTTTAGCCTGAGTGTGTTTTTGTGACAGTCTAAGTGCCGGTATGTGTTGAATTGCTTTCTATGAATCCCCAAGAACAACAGATACAGATAGAAATCTTCTTTAATTCTGTATTGAAGAAAAAAAGACACCTTCTGGTTTAAAGGTGAGTAAATCAACATCATTCACCCATTCATTATTCATTCATTTATTTATTAGTTTATTTGGAGTGAACTGTCCCTCTATGCTTCAATCCAATTTACATTGTAATTGAGAACCATTCATTCATTCATTTTCTTTTCGGCTTAGTCCCTTTATTAATCTGGGGTCACCACAGTGGAATGAACCGTCAACTTATCCAGCATTTGTTTTATGCAGCGGATGCCCTTCCAGCTGCAACCCATCACTGGGAAACACATGCACACTTATTCACACACACATACACTATGGACAATTTAGCCTACCCAATTCACCTCTACCGCATGTCTTTGGACTGTGGGGGAAACCGGAGCACCCGGAGGAAACCCACGCGAACGCAGGGAGAACATGCAAACATGCCTCATTGCTGTGAGGCGACAGCACTACCTACTGCGCCACTGCGTCGCCCAATTGAGAACCAATGTGCTGAAAAGATTTGCGGATCCAAACATTTGCTGCACTTAAGAGGAAACATTTGATGCGTTTTGTAAAACCATCATGACCAAAGATGAGTACCTGGAGTATAATATATGACATGTAATCTTCATGCAAGGTTTATGAGGCTTAAATCTGCTTTAACATTGATTCTGCTCATTCAGGCACTTTTAACGCAGGCTCATCAGTTTATTAATTAAAACCACCGGCCACATGTTCCTGATCTGTGAGCTGAATGTAAACAGCAGTGTGTCGTGTGTGTGTGTGTGTGTGTGTGTGTGTGTGTGTGTGTGTAGAAAAGTGATTTTGGTATGTTAACTCAATGTAGGTGCCTTCAGGAATGTTCAAGAATGTTCTACTGAGAAAAGCAGAAGCAGCAGTGCATTTATGTGCATTTATGCTTATGATAATCATAATAATAATATTATGAAGATTTCTGGTAGTGACTTTCTCATCATCAATGCTAATAACTTTTATTACGATATGGCAAATAACCAGTGGTGTGAAGTAATAAATTACAAAAACTCAAATGACTGTAATTTACTTTACTAAGTACATTTTTAGTGCTGTATCAGTACTTTTACTCTACTATTTCCTTTTTTTTTTACATATATTGTTTTATATTTGATTGGCTAAGTAGAATAATCAGTCCGGCGCTTTAAAAATGCAGCAAACATGTACAGTATGTGGAAGCATTAAAAGTGTCCAAGAAGACACAAAATCATCACACATATTGTCTGAGGGACTTTTTAGATGATGATGAAGATGAATATGGCTACTGTATGATGACCGAAAACCACCACATGGTCTTAAACCATCACTAAATTCACTACAGAATGTTACGTTTTCACACAAACATGCACAAATAGTATGTAAACGCATGAACCTTTCACATTGTAAAACTCACTACTCTTGAGTACTATTAAAAAGCTACTTTTTGTTCATTCTTTGAGTGATATTTACAACAGATACTTTTACTCTACTTGCACTTCATTTTTTGGGCAAGTAATGGTACTTGAGTATGATTTTTCAGTACTCTTTTCACCACTGCGAATAACCAATGAATAGCTTATATTGCTGACAAAAAGTTAGACTATAACCAAATGCAGCCAATTAGTTTAGTAAATCACAAAAATTCATATTATATTAAAATTTTATATTATATTATGATCATTTAAATGCACTTTAGCTGTAGAAAATGAAAGGAAATGTAAAACTAAAGGTAATTTAATAAAATTGCAATGTATAGAAAGAAATACCTTAAAATCTTGTAATTACAATGATGAAGTTACTAAAATGTTATAATAAACCATTTACAGTGAGGAATAGTTATTAATATATATATAATATTTACATGAGATCATAAAAAAGACCTGTTGGCTTGAGGAAAATTTTTTGAGGAAAAATGACTGCATGGCCAATGAGTCAAATATACCTAATTTTCAGACAAAAATAAAAAAAAAATTTATGCAGAGCACTAAACCAATAATAAAAATATGATCCAAATACTAAAACTGTAGCCAGTGCTCTTAAAACGCTACATGTTACCAGAAGTCTATCCTTAAGTCCCTGCACTAATTGTTACCAAAGTTTGACATGAGAAAGTGTCCAGATATATAGACAATAATACATTTATTATAAAATCATTACATTTCTGATTAGTGGAAATATGTGTCCGTTTTACAACCAAGAACAATAAATAAAATAGAATAAAATAAAATTTAATTAGATAAAATTCAATAAAATGTAACTACTGTTCCATAAATTTAAAAAATAAAATATTTTTTTTTTTTATTAAATGTGATAAATGTAATACATTTTCATAAATTTTATTTTAATTTAATTATTTTTTTCCCTTTTTAAATTTAACTGAATTTAAAATAAAAAAAATTTTTATAACAAAATATTTTGTTATTAATTAAATTAAATTATTTTATTTTTTTCATTTTTAATTTAATCTAAAATAAAATAAAATGTAATTTAATAAAATAACATTTAAATTATTTTAAAAAAATAATAATTTACTAAACTTTAATAAAAGAAAAGAAAATGTAATACATTTAAATTCAATAAAATAAATAAATAAATAAACAAATAAATAAAAGGGTCCAATTTTTACAAATATACTGTTACATAAAAATTAAAAAATATAAAATAAAATGCTATTAAATTAAATGTAATAAGATTTAGTAAATTTTATTTAATAAAATTAAATACAATTTAATAAAATTGATTAAAAAAATTAAAATAAATAAAGGGCCCATTTTTACAAAACTACTGTTCCATAAAAAATTATTTTAAAAAATCTAATAAAATAAGATTTAATGAAATTTTATAAAATTTTATAAAATGTAATTTAATTTAATATTTTTTTTTCATTTTTAATTTAATTTAATAAAAAATAAAATTTAATTTAATTATAAAAAATAGTATCAAAATTAAATTTAATTTAATAAAATTTATTACAATAAAATAAAAATTTATAAATTTAAATTAAACAAATTAAAAATAAAAAAATAAAATAAAATGAATTAAATTATTATTATTATTTTTTTTTTAACTCTGACTGTCTGTAAGCATTAACCTTCCAGCACACTGAAGCACAGCAAGCAGCAGCAGTACAGTTAAGGGCCTCAGCTTCAACCCAGTGAAACTGCTCCGTTTATTCAAGCCCAATTCCCTTATTAGGTGTTAAGCCACGTCTGGATCAAAGACAGACTTTGCACTTGTTTTATGGGGTCTCAGGTTTGAATCCCAGAGGTGCGACCCGCTCTGCATGCTTCTACTGCACAGACATTGACTGCAAACTCACAAGAGCACCACTGTGTTTACACAACAGATTAGCCACCGCGGCGTGAATGCAGATATTTGTCCCTTTCACATCAAAACTCATAAATAAAGAGAAACACTCACAGTGGGAGAGCTCAGTGTGTGCTTCTGCAGGAAACATGCGTGTGTGTGTGTGTGTGACTGAAGAAAAGGCTGTAATTGGTGAGCGCAAACACAAATGGCTTTATTAGTCATGCTCGGGTTGAGTGTATTTCTATGCGCGATGTATCAGTAACACTTGCAATGTTTCCCCGAGGTTAGACACCTGCCTCCATGCACAGCTGAGCCCAAATACACACACATATATATGAACATGCACTGAAGCAGCTGGTCCATGGCTATTAGAGCATCAGACTTATTTACATGACAAGAGGTGAGGGGTTAGAAACGGGAAATGGAGAGAAAGAGAGACAGATGGTTGAGCTCGCTCTCTTTCTGCACTGGTTTCAATGGTGTGATCTGAATTCTGTGTGACTGAAGTCATGTACTGTTCTTGAGTACACTTCCAAAAATTCATTTTGCTGCTTGTTTAAACTACTTATTTAAGATGAGTAGAAGGATTTGGGGGGGGGGGGGGGGATAACTTAATTGTTTTATGTTCAATCCACTTAAATTTGTCAAAAGGATTGACTTAATTGATTTGTGTTGGGATGATAGGAAGGAATTGTGTGGAAGTCAGCATTTTTTCACAGTGTAAGTGCTACACTTGAATTCGACTGTACTTCAGGCTGACAATCAATTATTGAACAAATAACTGGATTGTGCAATGAATTGTCTGATTTGGGTACGTTGGTTGCACAAGGGCTGGGCGATACTGCAAAAGAAATGATCACAATATCATGTTTAATATCATTCGATATGGATAATTCTTGAATGTTTTTTAACAATACATTTAGGAATATTAGGATTTATTCATTGAATATTAGGATTTAGGATTGATTCATTGTTATTTAACCACTTCATTTTTATTTACCAGCATTACTAAGGCAAATAGTTTTAATAGTCAAAACAAAAATATTTAAACAAAATATCTGATCTCTTTATAATAAAATAAACAAGTGTTAAAGAGACTTTTAAACTTAATGAATAAAATATTACAGAGTGTGTGCAATGGTAAAAGTAGATCAACATCTGTAAGGCGTCAATAATAATGATACAATAAACTTCAAACTCTGTCAACAAAACAAATGATGATAATCAGATCTGAGCTTTCAAGTAAAGGAACCAGCCATCACTATTCAAATACATGCTGCAACATTACAAATTGTGAAGCTGAAGCTGACTATATTCCCCCCTATGCTAAAATCTTTCAGATGGGGTGCTAGTGGCTGCTATGCACAAGAAAAGAAACAAAAAAGCCACTCTGGCGACATCCTTACAAATTTTTTATTTGCAATCTCATCACTGCTGCTGGCCACCGCACTCATTTTCGCGTGTGTTGTTATTCTGACATAAATTGACAAGTGCGAGCTTGTAGACAAATCAGTTCTGCAGCTCCGATGCAAGTTTATGGAAAAAAGTAAAAACCGCTGCAGTGTTTGGATGTGCTGTGTTTGTCTGAGGTAATTAGACTGCTGTTATTACTGAAATATGTATCCCATATGAATCGTGAAGCAGATTGGTTAGTTCTACTTACATGAATCTCAGTGCGCTCGCGGCATTCAGAAAAGTTCAGATGTTTTTTAACAAGTTCGCTAAAGTGGTTCATGTGTGCGCCGTTTGCACACCATGTGAACGTTGTACAAGTTGCACGCCTCCATTGGAAATGACAAACTTACACCATAAGATTATTGGCATGCACTCAGCAGGCACATTTTAATAAAACTATAGCTCTGGGCCACTAAATACTTTCCGGATACACTGTACATTACAGTTTCCATCTGATATTAAGCAGTACAACTGTTTTCTACTATGATAATAATACAAAATCTGCATATTTTAATGATTTCTAATGAATGATGCACTGACTGATGACAGGAGTGCTGATGCTGAAAATTCATATTTGACATCACAGGAATAAATTATATTTAAAATATTACTTTAAAAATAGAATACAGTTCTTTAAAATATTACTGATTTAAGAGACTTCTTACCAAAACATTTAAATAATAAATGCATCAGTAAATATAGCTTAATTTGTTTTGTTGGGGATCTTTCAGAAGGAAAGAGAAGTGCAAGAGGCAAAAAAAGTGTTAAAGCAATGTGTGAAACAACACAGTCTTGGTGTTGATGCAAAGCAAAATTAGATGGAATGAATTGACAATGGACAAAAAGTAGTTAGTGTTAGAAGTTAGTGTTGCAAGAAACAAAAGATAATACAACATTCAAATGAATGCAAGAAAAGCTGTTACTTTAATATCTCAAAAAACATCTCAAAAACATAGCAAGAATTAGATGCTTTGTTTCCAGTGAAGACTTAGAGAAACTTGTTCATGCTTTTATCAGCAGCAGGGTGGATTACTGTAATGGCCTCCTCACTGGCCTTCCCAAAAAGACAGTCAGACAGTTGCAGCTCATCCAGAACGCTGCGGCCAGAATTCTGACCAGAACCAGGAAATCAGAGCACATCACACCTGTCCTCAGGTCTTTACACTGGCTCCCAGTTACATTCAGAATAGATTTTAAAATATTATTACTGGTCTATAAATCACTAAAAGGCCTAGGACCTCAATACATTACATATATGCTCACTGAATACAAACCTAACAGATCACTCAGATCTTTAGGATCAAATAGATTAGAAATCCCAAGAGTTTAGTCAAAGCAGGGTGAATCGGCTTTCAGCTACTACACCCCTCACTGCTGGAATCAGCTTCCAGAAATGATCAGATGTGCTCCAACATTAGGCACGTTCAAATCAAGACTGAAAACACATCTGTTTAGCTGTGCCTTTACTGAATGAGCACTGTGCTACGTCCGACAGATCGAACTACTATGTTTTTCTCTTCTTTTTAATTCTTTTATAACACATTTTATCAGCTTTTATTTTTATTTATTTTATTTTATTTTTATTCTTACCATTTTTATGTTTGTTTTTATTTCTCTTATACTTGTCTCTTTTATTCCTGTTTATGTAAAGCACTTTGAATTGCCACTGTGTATGAAATGTGCTATATAAATAAACTTGCCTTGCCTTGCCTAATAAGCACATAATACATTGACATCACAGTTGCTTTGATTCTGAATGGCAAAAATGTCAAGCAATCAGAGGAGTCTGACATAAACACACACACACACACACACACACACACACACTGCGACACACTGTGAAATAAAGAAATGTTCATCTTCAGTACCTCTGAGGACAATAGCCCCACATTCCAGCGCTGCAGGAGCTAAATCAAATCAAGCTGAAAAATACAGAAAAGTGAAGCTTAAATGAAAAAAATGATGGTCTTAACACAATTTACCTCCTAAGCATTCAGTTTCAAGGTTTCTGGCGAGGCCTTCTTTTATATTGGTCTCCAGTTCTGACCTACCTACCCATTAAAATCATAAAAAGACCAATAGAAGTGAACACGTCTCTAGTGTAGTGACAACACTAAATCAAATTTACAGCCTCAGGTGAGAAACTAATCGCTGGAGGACTGACGGACAGAGAGAGAGACCTTCATCTCAAAGGCACAGATGAGGGTTTACAGCAGGTCAACATATGCAGCACAGACTGCCAGAATACAGCTGATTATTCACAGGTATCTGGATGGAAACGGAGTTCCAGCACGTATGTGTTATTTCTTCTTGTTTGAATAGAAATTGATGCCTACAATATACTATATTGCTGTATGAATGACCTATACAGAATAAACATGTCTGCACATTTTTTGTAAGAATCCACAAACACTTTTCATCAATGCCATATTAATTTATTTATTCATTCATTCATTCATTTTTGGCTGATTTAATTTTTTTTTATCACAAACATTTGAGCTTTGGTAATTGAAATACATCAAAGTTTTGCTTTAAATTGGACTCATAAGTCCAATTTAACCCATAAGTTTTTACCCCTTAATTAGTATTCACGACTGTTAATTAAGTTGATTATTATTACTATAATAACAACAATTATTATTATTATTATTATTACAGTAATCATAATATTATTAATAATATTAATAATAATAATACAGATATTATTATTATTAATATTATTATTATTACTATTAATACAGATATTCATCTTCTTATTAATATTATTATTATTAATACAGATCTTCTTATTATTATTGTTATTATCATTATTATAATTATTATTATA
>NC_079441.1:14548797-14673797 GCF_903798145.1 Danio aesculapii | reverse complement strand
AAAGTACACAGACACATGTATATCAGACACACATATACACACATATATATATACACACACACACACACACACAGACACACAAATACAAGAGGCACACACACACACACACACACACACACAGTCACAACAGGCACACATACACAGACACAGATATAACAGCCACACACATACACACACAGACACACAAACACTGGACATATGCAGACACAGATATAACTGGCACGCACGCACAAACACGCACACACACACACACACGCACACGCACACAGACACGCGCGCACCCACACACACACACACACACACACACACACACACATTCAGATTGAGAGAGAGAGATCGCACGCACGCACACAGGGAACGCAGGAATCGCATCGCAGGAACGCACGCACACAGAGACACTCTTACGCACAGACACAACAGCCGCGAACACACAGTCACACACATACACCAGACACACAGACACTCCAGCACACGAACAACAGGCACACACACATACACACCACACACACACACACACACACACACACACACACACACACAACTACACACACACCCCTGAGAGCCTCTTCATGGACAGAAGAAGAAGAAAGCCGAATGAGAATCATTGAGGAGAGACAGAAAGGGAAGTAAGTGTGAGGAAAACATGGAGAGGAAGAAATAAAAACGGGCTGAAAGCTCTATGATGGCACCGTATACAGGATGACGGCAAACACAGAAAGACCCACATGCTCTGCTCACATTACTGCGTTCATCTGTGTGTTACCTAAAGGTATTCTTCAACCAACAATAAAAATGTGCTTTAAACACTCTCAGACCATTGAAGATGTGGAGGATTTTCAGCTGATGAGGAAAATATGAAGAGTTCAGATGCAAAAACCTCTAAATGCCATCTAAAAATTTCTCCTAAAATGAGTATTTTCTGTCAGCCTCTTATGTTTATGTTCAGTTATTTCACTTTAAACGCAATGGGAAGAACTTATTCACCACTATAAAAGTAAAATGACTGAGCCTACACACTGAAGCCTCTGTTCTTCTTCTAGCTCCTGTTTATCTAACCAATCTTCTGTCTCGCTACAATCCAACTCGCTCTTTAGGATCTCAAAACTCAGGGCTTCTGGTAGTACCCAGAATAGCTAAGTCGAGTAAAGGAGGTCGAGCCTTCTCATTTATAGCTCCTAAACTCTGGAATAGCCTTCCTGATAACGTCCGAGGCGCAGACACACTCTCCCAATTCAAAACTAGATTAAAGACCTATCTGTTCAGTAAAGCATACACTTAGTGCACCACTTAGGGGGCTTCCACACAGGTTATTCATCTCGTTTATATACACTATGAACAGCAGCTACGCTAATTATTTTCTTTATTCTCCATTTCCACCTGGGGATACTCTTCCCGAGGCCCTCAGACTATGCAGAGTCACTGATTCGATCCAAGACCAACGACGAGATGATCCCAAGGTTTCCATATCCTGGACCAGGCCGTATCCTGAGCAGCTACTGTGGTGGTCATGGAGGAGTGGAGAACTTGAGACTGATTCCTGTGACGCTCCAGAGACAGACGAGTCTTCGCTGAGGCCAGCTTCCAGCCTCCGCCACTGAGACTGCAGCTCTGCACAAGACGATTGGCCAGCGGAGAAATTAAAATGGTCGTGCCCAACTGAGCCTGGTTTCTCTCAAGGTTTTTTTTCTTCACTTTCGCCATTTAGTGAAGTTTTTTTTCCCTCTCCGCTGTCGCCACTGGCTTGCATGGTTCGGGATCTGTAGAGCTGCGCATCGTTGGATTTGCTCTTCAGTATTTGGACTCTTAGTAGTGATTATTAAATACCCAATGTGTGTGTGTTTTGATTTGTGTGTTGAGTTCTGACAATAGGAGACATGCTTTCAGAAAATGTGTGTAACCAATTGGAAAAAACTGTAACTCGATTATGATTAATGAACGATTATTTTATTTATTTCTTGAATTTTTTTGCCCTCGAAATTCACTGACAAGTTTTGTACAGCAAATATGCTCACTTCTAAATGAAATAACTCTTGCATATCCTGTGAATAATATTTTAAGCCGTGCATTTCTTGCATCTTCTATAAACAAATATTTTAATGTAAACAATAATTTGAATATAATGGAAATAAAATATGCTGTCTCAAGGCATCTCTGGTGCAGCTTCCAATCATTGTCAATGTAGTGCAAAGTAAGGCTTAGGAATGGGTCCATCGTCCTACTTGACCAGAAATCAGATGCAAAGTGGCTGCAGAAGCAGAAATCAGCCTCCCTCAGCCTTGCTGATTTATACTTTTGTGTCGAGTGATGACCATGACCCGAGCTACACGTTGCTCTCCGCGCTGCCCACGCTCCTCACCACTATCAAGCTGACCAATCACAGAGCTTGCGCTACGCATCGTCATGACATGTAGTTACATTTTTTGAGAGGTGCAAAGATTAGATCGATTATAAGTTCTGAACGTTGATTTCGATTACTTTTCGATTAATTTCCCAGCCCTAAACAGGAGCCATTAGTATTAGTATTAATGTAGTTTAGACTATGTGTTTTTTTTTTTACTCAAAGTGGTGGTAGCTGTTGACTTGCATTAATTGACAGTAACAAAGGACTTTAAAAATTGTATTTACGGTTTGACAGAATAAAACAATACTTTTTATTTTTTTCCAATCACCCACATTTTGGATGGCCTGTGAGTAAATGAACTGCAACTTTTCTAGTTTGGGTAAACTGTCTCTTTAAGTGTTGGAAGCTGTATTACAGTGTGGTATCCATCGATGTTATCAAATTACTGAAGTAGAAGTCATTTTTTGAGACCACACGCAACTAAGTTGAGAGTTAAAATAATACAAATAACATAATATAAATAATTAAATGTATAGATTTACTTGCCCTTGAGTGGTTCCAAACCTTTATGGGGTTTATTTATTTATTTTAATTAGGTTTTGGGGGTTTTCACCTTTTTGGAGTGCATGTGTTAACGCACTAACCACTACACCACTGGCGCCAACTATGTGGTTTATTTTTTACACAAAATAAGACATTTTGAATAATGTTGGGAGTAGCCATTAGCTACGTTTCCATCCACCTATTTTTATGCATTTTGGATATGCTCATAAAAAACAGTTGATGGAAACACCAAGATGCGCATACATTTTGAAAATGCGCATAAAAACATATGCGAATAACTTGAGTAGAATAAACTTTTTATTCGATAAGAAAAGATGCGCATAAAGTACGATAGAAACACTTTTACCAAACAAATTCCAGTATGTGCATTTAAAAAAGTCATGTAATTTTGTTATAAGAGATCATGTGATGATGAAAATGTGTGTGAATGGACAAACCAGCATGCTGACCACACTGTAAAACAGCTGAACAGGTCATTCTAAAACGTCTTAACCATTTCAGTATTAGTGTTATTATATTATTAATTTCCACCAGAATCAAGAGCGTCCGTGCTCCGCGTCTTACGCTTTCAAACACCACCATGCATTTACTGCATGTCAGGATTGACTTCTGAGGCACAAGTCATTTATTAAATCAAGAAAAGATTCACACAGCTTTTCTTAGCGTAGCAAATTTCGTTTTTGCTGCGGATATTTGCCGCCAGTTAATCAGGAAGTGATGATTTTTTCCCCTTTGACTTGTTGGATGGAAACGCTACTTTATTCGCACATCTTTTATGTGACAATCCAGTTTTGCGCATAAAGTTAATTCGCATTCTTGGAAAGAAACATAGCTATTGACTTCCACGGTAGTTAAAGCACTACTGAAGTCAATGGCTACAACAACAACAAAAAAATGCTTGATTTAGCTTATGATTTGAATCAGTAAGCACCCCCTAGCACATCCAAGCAACCTCATTGCAACATGCTAAAAAAGCAATTAGATACCATTGGCAAAGCATAGCAATAATTTTGTAACCACCAAAAGAAATGTGCAATGTGTCGGCTAATTTGATTTTCCACAAGCAAGGCACAACTCATATTTTCTTTATGGATTCTCCAAATCTAATCTGCATAACATGAGGAGACCATAAGAGAGCTGGAGAAAGAGTGAAAGCTCATGAATGAAAAACTAAATAAACAAACAGTGCACAAGAAAACAAGAATAAAAAAAATGAGTTGTGGATCACATTAGCATATGAAATCCAGAGACGTGAAGTTGCACAGAGGTGAGATTAAGGAATGTCAAACTGAAGATACATTGTGCTTCTACATGCTGCCACACACACAGGCTTGTCTATATGGTTTACGAGGACTCTCCATAGGCGTAATGTCTTATGTTTTTACTGTAAAAATGCTTATTATATGGCATATTCCCACCCCTACACCAAAACCCAACCCTAAACATCCCATTTTTCATTGATAGTCCTTTTGCCAGATGTTATAGACCAGTACCAAAACAAATACTAATTCAAACTATAAACAATATTCAGATGAATGATAAAAAAACAACCACAGCAACATCAAAAAACCTAGTTAAATTAGCCATTCTACAATTCTGTGTCTTCATAAACCATATAAACAAGTACACACACACACACACACACACACACACGTCATGATTTTGCCAAGTACGGTGCAACCCTGGATTAACATCTTGTCACAATCACCAGCGATCTATGCTTGCAGATCGCTAAGATATATATGCGGATCACAATAAAGATTACAAATCCACCGGCATATGGACTACAAGTTCCAGTCATGCACCACACACACACCGGTTCCTGATCTTGACTAATTGCATTTTAAAGGACTTTAAATACAGTGCACACACAAACATCTGTGCTGAGTCTTGTTGTACTGTCTGTGAACATTAGGATACGTTTCCCTTTGCCTTGTCTTTCCGTGTTAGACCTTTGCTTTGTTTATTTACGTTGCTGCTGCCTGCCTTTTGACCATTCACCTGTGTTTATGACCACAACTCTGGATTGCCTGAATACATCTGTTTGCCCCTGTGTTGACCACTGCTCTCTGCTACCCTCTCTGTTTAATAAACCAACATTTGGATCCGCACTCCATTGTCATTGTCCCATTCACATTACACATCTACAGTATGTTGATCCTGGAACATAATTTTTGTTCGAAAATGTTATCCATAGCTATTCCCTACCCTAAACCAAAGCTGTAAATTATTTCCAAAATCAGAGCGGAATAATAGTTAGATTGCACTCATTTGGAAGTGCATAAACCTAACCGTAAGCCTAAACGTAACATAAATGGTAAACACATCCCTTAATTCCAATTGGTTGATTGGAATGTTGCTCCAGGAACAACACAGATGTAATCCATGTCCTACTTGGTGAAATCAGGTTGGCGCACAAACACAGATTTTCTTACTGTAGCCTTAAATGAACCCACAACTTGCCTTTAATTCTCTCTCTTCCTGTAGCATAGTCAACCCATTCAATGCCTCCAACCCATTTTTTCCTCGTTCCTCCAATGCTCCCGGTCTGTTCTCCCACGGGAGGAAGCTTCGATATTTCCCAATTAAATCCCAAACTGTCGCCCACTCACATTCCTGCAGCTGCTTTTGAGGACATACAATCAGGATATCACAAAAATACAAACACACCAGAAACATCAATGACAAAAGGCCTTGTGATGTTCTCAAAAGATCCCGCAGATATCTGTATCCATGTAGACTTCCAGCAAAATGCACTGCGAGCGTTTAGAAGAGCACAGACCTGCCACTTCAAAAGCTCAGATCTGAAGACCGCAGGCCTCAATAGAAGATAGCAGGTATTATGACTAACATGAGGAACCTACAATAGACTGCTGGGTGGCGTATAAATATTGAAGATTAGCCTCTAGCTTAACGTCTGGAAGATGCTGAGACTCTTATTTCAGTATGCTGAAGTACTTTTTAAGGAAATGGAATATTGCGTAGGGGGCGGGTCTTACTTTTGCACATCATTCCCTCATAGCAAACTAACAGTATTAGGGGCGTGGCTAAGAATATTGTGGCTGAAGACGTCAAACTGACAACAGAGATTGAACAAACTTTTTTCTGTGGATTATCTTGCATGGATTATTTGTTCACCTAAAGAATACCAATGTGAGCTAACATTATAAACATTGTCAATTTTGAAAGGAAAATGTATATATCCTGCATTTTTACATGCATTTTCATTGTCAGTAGCTTTAAATTTATGAAGAACCACTCACAGAGAAGTCACTTTAAAACAGCTTTCTCCATGACCCATTTGAAATCTGATTGGTGAATTTTTTCACCTCTCATGTTACACGCTATTCATTCAATCATTTTCTTTCAGCTTAGTCTCTGATTTATTAAAGGCTGACACAGCGGAATGAACCGCCAACTATTCCAGCATATGTTTTGCACAGCAGATGCCCCTTCAGCCACAACCCAGTACTGGGAAACTCCCATACACTCTCTCACACACACACACACACACACACACACACACACACACACACACACACACACACACACACACACACACACTACGACCAATTTAGTTTATTCAATTCACCTATACCGGACGTCATTGGACTGTGAGGGAAACTGAAGCACCCGGAGAAAACCCACGCAAACACGGGAAGAACATGCAAACTCCACACAGAAATACCAACTGGCCAAGTCGGGACTTGAACTTGCTGTGATGTGACAGTGCTTACCACTAAGCAACCGTGCCACCCATATGTGTAAACTCCAACTCGCACAAAATCTTGTTGTAACAATAAAATTTACCCATCAAAAAAAAAAAATTTATTACAGAGTATCAATAAAAGTGACAGCACCGTTACATTGCATCATTCCATTTGCAGCAGGACTCAGAAGATAGAGCTGGCAATGACAAAGGTTGACATAGTAGGTCATCCTAAATTGACAATGGTCAAATAGCAAAAATCAAACTTCACTGTACCATCAATAATACCATAATAATAATACCATTAACAAAACCATCCTAAAATATAAAATACATTTACTTGCACTATGGTTTGATGAACACTTGAATGTTATCAGCACCTAGAGTTTCACGAGGAAACTTTAATATTCATGGAATATTTTGGTAACGCTTTATTTGATGGTCCATGTGAGTATTAGTAGACTGTCTGCTGATACTGCTGATTCAACAGACATCTAACTGACTAGAAACTTTGCAAGTACATGTTAACTTACACTAACCCCAACCCTAACCACAACCTAACAGTCTACTTATAATCTAATGAGAACTAGTTGGGATATGGATGCAATGAACCTTAAATTCAACAAGTGGACCATCAAAATAAAGTGTGACCAATATTTTAATTCTGCAAAATGTTCTTTATGGTTTATTTTTAAAATGTTCTTAATACCGTTCAGTGAAAAGTCCTTTTGGAGAACCAAATATGGTTCTTCTATTAGCATTGCTGAGAAAACTCTATTTAAAAACTTTCATTTTTCACAAAATATGATCAGGATAAAATAACCTGTATACTTCACTTTTATTTTAGCTAAATAAAAAAAGTTTAGAGTTCAGAGACTGGCATGCAATATTTAGAAAGAAAACTTTTTAGTTCAGTTTCGGCTGTTTTGCATACTCTCAGTCTCTGTTCTTTTAGCTTTTTAAATATGAATAGTTAGTTGGAATTTAGTTTGCTGCAAATCAAATAAAAATGTCATGGATATGTTAAGAATAATATTAGCAGGGTTATTTTAGGATTATGTCTAGCTAATGCTACTATAAAGCAAGCAGAAAAAAAGATTAAATTTAAATGAACCCAACCCTATGAATTTCTACATAATGTTAATTAATAGATATTTAACAGTTTAGTACCACAGCCATATCACCCTGCAGCCCAAGACTGCAGCAAAGCAGGGACGAGCCTGGTCACTACCTGGATGGGAGACCACATGGGGAAAACTAGATTGCTGTTGGAGGTGGTGTTAGAGAGGCCAGCAGGGGGCACTCAACCTGCGGCCTGTGTGAGTCCTAATGCCCCAGTATAGTGAAAGGGACACCATACTGTCATTGGGCGCCGTCTTTTGGATGAGACGTTAAACTGAGGTCCTGACTCTCTGTGGTCATTAAAAATCCCATGGGGCTTCTCGTAAAGAGTAGAGGTGTAACTCCAGCGTTCTAGTCAAATTTCCGTCTATCGGCCCTTACCGGCCTCCCAATCATCCCTATCCACTAAACTGGCTCTCTCACCGTCTCTCCACTCCCCCTATAGCTGGTGTGTGGTGAGTGCACTGACGCCGTTGTCCTGTGGCTGCCGTCGCATCATGCAAGTAGATGCTGCACACTGGTGGTGGTGTGGAGAGACCCCCCCCCCTTATGATTGTAAAGCGCTTTGGGTATATGGCCATACACAATACATGCGCTATATAAATACACATTACTTACTTACTACTAAAAATGTAAACTTTTACTTTTCATTTGATTTCCATTTGATTTTATTTAATTTCAGCTTTATTTTAAGTGCCAAAAGTGATTTACGGTTGTTTTCATTTTATTCTACAGTGACAGCATTGCATAAAAGAGTGCCCAGCAGTCACACACAGATATTAATATTAGGTTAGGTATAGGTCATGACGTCAGGTGACCAAAATTCAATGGCTAGCCAGCGTCTAAGGACAACGTTATTTTGACGTCCAATAATGATGTCAAATGACGTTGATATTTGGCTGATTTTAGGTTGTGTTGGAAAGTGACCAAAATCCAACATCATGCCAACATCTTAAACCAGCATCATATTGACGTCAAATACTAACATTTATTCGTCAGTATTTTCTGAATCGCAATGCCCTCCTCAGTCCCAAACATACAGTACACACACATAAATAATATAAGACCTCCATCGGGGTCTCTGGGGTCTAATATACTCCTACTTTCCACTGCATTGTGACCCACAGTCTTGGCTTGAACACACACCTTTACCACAAAGCACAGCACAGCAATCACATACTACAGAAAGCTGCATCTCGGCCTTTACACCCTCACCCAGTGGGCTTTTCTATAGGCAGGACACAGAGGGGCTGTAGGAAAAGCAATTACAATATGTGCTCTAAAACACAGCATGCTGAGCTCTCTAAAAAAACCCACATGTATTTATTCAACACACACACACAGCCTACAGTAAGTGAGGTTAGACAGCGAAGAACATTTAATCAACTTCTGCAGGTTTTTGTAAGTGACTCCTGGAGTTGCGATAATGAGATACGAGGCAGCGAGTGAAAATCAATTACTAGTAACACGTACGGTTTCTGTTAAACCTTACCTGGGACTCTATTTATTCATTTAACTGTGTTTTCATTAGGGGTGTTTGCTGAGACAAGCTTCGTTGAATCTATTCTTTGTACTAAGGGTCTGGGATTTGAGCAAACCTCTAACCGCAAGTACTGCAGTACTTTGGCTAGTAAATCATCCATTATCAGCTGTGCAACAAACATGAATATTACCTCAAATTATGCACCTAACCTTTTCTGAGAACTTGAACTTATATTATTCACCATGGTGGATGATGAAAATAGATTTCAAAAGCTGACGCAAAAGTTGTCCTGTAAGAAATCAATCAAGATGAAATGTATCATCACAATGGTGAGTTTTCAACAGAAAACACCTCATGTTATCTTCAGAATAAGTAAAAATCTAGTTTATATATTCATTTGCTCATTATCGCCTGAAAGTATTGTTCGAGAGAGATATAATGAGCCAATAATGTGCATGCATGCATATTTGATGAATACATGTTCAAGTCAATGATGCAGCACACGTCTTACAATAATTTGCAGTAAATCGTGTTATTAAAGTGTGTACTTTTTTACTTACCAAGTTGGAGAAATAAAACCCTAAAATGTGGGACTAAAACCTAACAAGTATTTATGACATTTTAACCCAAACTCATAAATGTCTCACAAACAGACCTGAAAAAAGAAAATGATAAAATACACTTCACAAATCCTATTTCTATATAATTTGGCTCTGATTTTCATTTAAATGCCTAATTGTTTACTTGCATAAAAACAAACAGATTTAGTAAACATGATAAATAAAACATTTATATAACTGAGGTTAAAAAGAAAATAGCGATAAACAATCATTGACTAGATCTTTAAAAAAACAATTAAAAAAACAATGTATATATTTTTAAAGGTGTCGATTTAATATCGAATCGAAAAAGCAGTCAATAAATATGTATTTACATTCTACAGGATATTCCATTTTCTGTTGTATAAATACATATCTCATTTTAACATGTGAAATACTGTTTAATTATATCTGTAACGACTGTAAATGTCTGTAACACATTTTTGTAAAATATAAAATATTTTTTGCCATAACTAAATTGCTATTTTAAAAACACAAAAGAACAATACAAACTAAAGAAGGCTAAATAATATAAATAAACTAAAACTGTGACTGTGCTGGGATTTGATAAATTAAAAAAAATATCAACATATCTTTGTTTACTGGCAGAAGCTGAGATATTTGCACATTTGCAATGCCTCCTGCTGAAAAAAAAACTTTTTCACTGGCGACTGAGATGGCTGGTGTGGAGAGGAAAGCCTTTCCTAAACCAGACAGCAGTGTGTACAGAGGTGGTCAACAAGCCCTCTGATCCAGGCGACTGGCCACTGGCATAAAATACTGATTATAAAATTAGTAATTATAAAGTAGGATAGAGACAAGAGTTGAACATAATTATGAAGGTGAATAATTAATATTACTTATATGATTAATTAGTATAAGTATCAGCGTGATACACTTAAGATAATCTTGAACATTTTAAAATATTCAATAATAATAAGCAAATTATTAAAATATGCATAAACTGATTTGTAAAGGAGAGGGTAAACATAATCTAATACCTGCTAATAACAGAACAACTTTCTCTTTCATTCTGAAAAACATCTTCACACTTTGGCTATGAAAACACTGATGCATTGTGTGATCTCCGTAACACTCGTCAGAGCAAGAGGAGCTGCAAATCATCCAGTCCACGTGGTTTGGCTTATTAATAACTTTTTGGGAATAGACGTCAGTGACAGTAGTTTTTCACTGAGCTGACGGTTTATGTGCATCATATTTGTTGTTCTATTTGTAGAAGTAAACGTCTTTTCACAGTATTTGCACGCAGGTTGTGTTTTGTCTGGCGCACCTGACCGCTGTCATTTTAGTCTGTCGCTCCCCCTCTTGCTCGACGCTGATGTGCAGGTAATGTGAGTTTGCGCCCCCTCTGTTCAAAACATGTATCACGATTCGTTCAACATTTCTACCGGTTTGAATCGTCACATATTTGAATCGATTTTCAACCGGACGATTTTCACAGTGAATTGTTACATCCCTATTTACTAGATATGTTTCAAGATACTAGTTTTCAGCTTAAAGTGCAATTTGAAGGCTTAACTAACTACTAACTAACTACTTGAGTTAGGATAATTAAGCAAAACATTGTATAACAGTGCTTTGTTCTGTACACAATTAAAAAATAAATATTACTTAAGGGGGCTAATAATATTGACTTTAAAATAATTTTAAAATAAAATCTAACTGCTTTTATTCTAGTTGAAATAAAATAAAAAATACTTTGTCCAAAAGAAAAAATATTATAGGAAATACAGTGAAAAATTCATCACTTTTTTAATCATCGTTTGGGAAATATTTGAAAAAGGAAAATAAACAAACAAATAAATAAATAAATAAATTAATTAATAAATAAGTTAATTAATAAATAAATAAATGAATAAATAAATAAATAAATAAATAAATAAATAAACAAATAAAAAATAAAATAAAATAAAATAAAATAAAATAAAATAAAATAAAATAAAATAAAATAAAATAAAATAAAATAAAATAAAATAAAATAAAATAAAATAAAATAAAATAAAATAAAATCACAGGAGGGCTAATCATTGTGACTTCAACTGTAAATGTATAAATGTATTCTATAGGCTCCATCAAGCAGCAAGCCACTGCACGGCATTATACAAAAATATATGAATTATATCGACAACTCTATCATTTATCTCAATGTGACATTTTTTGCTTCGTAGAAAGATGGGCCAAAACCCCAAGTGTTTTCACACACACACACACACACACACACTAAGACTGATGACGGCTCTGTCAATGGAGGTCTGAAGGATGGCGTTATGTGTCCAGAGACGGTGCACTAATCAACCCCTGCCATGATAAACGTCCCTCCCTGCACGATGCATCATCAAAAAGCGACAACATATCACTTGAGAAACGCTACACAACCCTTCAAGACACACCAAGAAAGAGCAAGAATCAAAAATACTACCACTTCCTCCAACAGACCTGCTTTTAATTATTATTCACCATGGATTCAATATAGCGATTGACCTCAAATCCACACGGATGAACGATACAAGCATGCCATTCATCATCCACTGAAACTGAGAAACACATCGCAGCATTTGATCCTATATAAAGAATATGCACACAGGGAAGCTGATGCCTGTGAGCAAGACTGAGCAATATGACCTCCATCAAACTCTCTGTTGTAACTTGCGAGGATGTGTTGGAATCTGTGGGTAAGGCAAATAGCGGATTTTTCTGCTTCCGTAATTTGTACACTCCATCAACCTCCAGGAAAACTAGGTTGTGGCCACCCATACGAAGCTCATTTCGGGAACCAGGTAAGTAAGTGAAGATGAATTGTAAAGGAATAACAGAAGATGATGGTTTGTTATTATTTTAAAGGACTCTAGTGGCTTGTTTTTACGCTTATGACCTGAATGTTATATTTTCACAGTGCTGCGTCAAACAGATCTGTATTAACATTCTGTAAACATTTCCCGTTTAATGGTAGTCGCTGAGGACAGTATAAAACGAGCCAAAAATCCCATTAACTTGTACTGCAGTGAAGACCTGAGCCAAAAGGAGGGACTAGAATTTCATTGATTGGGTTTCACTGAAAAGAGAAGCTCATCATGGCCGGGCTGTGCAATAGGACTGCACAATACTGGAAAGATATGCGAAGTTGTTAAGTATTGTGATAATGAAATTTCTTAGGATTTAACATTTTTTCTAGAGAAATACTATTTTTATTAGCTATGTTGTTAAATTATTAATTTATTTAATGATATTAAAATAAACCAGTCATAATTCAAACAAAAAAAACTGTAAGGTGCAAACATTTAGGCTGTGTCCGAAATAGCATACTTCCATACTATATAGTATGCTAAAAACAGTATGCGAGCCGTATAGTATGTCCGAATTCATAGTATTTAAAAAACAGTATAAGAGAAGTACCCGGAGACCTACTACTTTTGGCGAGATTATGAATTGTGCATCTGACAGACGTTACAATATCCCATGATGCAGCACGAGAGAATTCGTCTATGGAAGTGAAGCGACTTAACTGACGCGGGTAGGTCATGTGATAATGACAAATGGGGGATGTAGTACATCCAAGTTTCATTTATACCACCACATTCATACTGTATAGAAAGTACTTTTCTACCGGTCATGTAGTAAATTGATAATTGAAATGTAGTACCTACTGAGTAGTAGGCGATTTCGGATGCAGCCTTGGTCTTTAAAACACTATGAATGTGCGAAAACCTCAGGAGATATTCTGAATCAGGAGTATTTATTTTCAGCTCTGGGTTCCCCTTTGGGTCGCTCGAGCCAATAGCAGAACAGCAATTACTGGGGAGGCAGGGTTAAAGACAGTTAGCCCCCATCTGATTGGTCAAATTTAGATAAACAACCTATGCATAAACATCAATTATCACATACATCTGCAATCTGTATATTGAATGTACTATTATCGCAATAACGATAATTTTCTGATATATTGTGCAGCCCTACTGTGTAATATAACGTAATTATCGAAATATCGCAACTGTTCATATCGTAAGATACATATCGCAATGGTTTGCAATGGTTATACAAAAGTAACTTAATTACTTAATTTTGTTTTCGTTTAAATTGCAATAGTTCAGTTAAGTGCAACAGAAATGCAATATTCTGGTGCTTTTACTTTATCAACCGTGACGGATTAAAGTGCGGTTAATAGTGAAATAATTTAATCGATACATCTCTAAACATAAACAGATAAAGCTACATGTTTTAAACCATTAAACTGATAATGGAAAATATAAAAATGAAAAAAAGGTTAGATAAATGAAGCTGATTGGTAAAATTTATTTAAATAACCAATGCATAAAATAAATGTAATTTATCGCACACATCTGCCATATGTATATTGAATATACTATTATCACGATAACAATAATTTTCTGATATATTGTGCAGCCCTACTGTGTAATATATCGTAATTATCGAAATATTGAAAAAGTGTCCATATCTTAAAATACATATCGCAATGGTTTGCAATGGTTATTATTTAAATTACATAAAATTTCATTTTTATAGTGTTCAAATTGCAATAGTTCCGTTAAGTGCAACAGAAAAGCAATATTCTGATGCTTTTTCTTCAACTGTGACAATCACTGCATATTTGAACATTAAGGCAAATATAAAAAATGATAAAGCTGATTGGTCAAATTTATATAAACAACCAATGCATAAAATAAATATCATTTATCACACACATCTGCCATATGTATATTGAATATACTATTTTCGCAATAACGATAATTGCGCTACATATTTTGCAGCCCTACGGCGCAATATATCGAAATTATCGAATCATCACAAATGTCCATATCGTCATATACATACCATAATAGTTTGCAGTGGTTATACAAAAGTAACTTAATTATTTAAATTACTTAAATTGGTTTTCATTTTGTGCAAATTGTAAGTTACGTTAAGTGCAACAGAAATGCGATATTCTGGTGCCATTACTTTTCAACAGTGACGAATTAAAGTGAAGTTAATAGGGAAATAATTTAATCGATGCATCTATAAAAGAAACTGATAAAGCTACATGTTTTAAACCGTTAAACTGATAGAACATTAAGGAAAATATAAAAAAGTGGAAAAAACACAACAAAAGGTTAAACAAATGATAAAGCTGATTGGTCATTATATATTGAATTATCAGATATCTGCTTGTAATAGTTGCAAATATTCACCTGCTGACCATCTGCACATGTTTTGGACATGTCCACAGTTGGTCACCTTTTGGTCAGGTGTTTTAATACATTTAATAAAGCCCTTAAAATCAATATAAAACCTGATCCTTTGTTAGCCCTCTTTGGTGTATCCCTTGTTAGTGATTTGACAGTCCGTGACAGCAAGGTTTGACTTTTTTGACGTTTGCCTTTACCCCAATTCTAGGCAAACGTGCCATACTTTTAAAATGGAAACGCACTTCCTCTCCTACACATGACAATTGGATACAGGACATTTTTTTCTGTATCAGGCTTGAAAAGCTGAAATGCTCACTCTCCGGCTCTCTAGATTCCTTTTATAAGACTTGGGATTCCTTTCTTGATTACATTAAAGGCCTGCCTATTACACCTGGTGCAGGCAACCTGTAAAAATTTACCATTTTATCACAAGGGTTTTTTATTTATTTATTTATTTTTATTATTTGAATTCATATATATTATTTTAATTATTATTATTTTTACCATTTGTATCCAGTTATTCTGATGTCATGTTTTTATGTATTTAATTTTCTTAATTTGGTATTTATGTATTTATTGTTTTGTTGAGTTAATGAATGAGACGTTGGGGGATGGGATTAATAATGCACAATACATTACTGTTTACCTCTCAATATTTAATTTGTATTGTTATACAAAAGACCAATAAAAAAGATTGAAATATATCGAAATATCAAATTTATATAACAACCAATGCATAAAATACATGTAATTTATCACACACATCTGCAATGTGTATATTGAATGTACTGTAATCACAATAACGATAATTTTCCAATATATTGTGCAGTCCTACTGTTTAATATATCATAATAATCTAAATATCGCAATGGTTTGCAATGGTTATACAAAAGTAACTTAATTACTTAAATTACTTTAAATTTTGTTTACATTTTGTGCAAATTGCAATAATTCCATTACTCACAACAGAAATGTAATGTTGCGATGCCTTTTTACGATTTATCAACAGTGACGAAGAAAGTCTAATCATTTAATCGCTGCATCCTTTAACAGAAACTGATAATGCTACATGTTTTAAACCATTAAACAAAGGCAAATATAAAAATGTTTTTAAAAAAATCAACAAAAGGTTAAATAAATGAAAAAGATCAAAAGAAAATGAGTGATTAAATGACAAATGGACATAAATGTGTGATTAAACGATGAACTAATAATATCAAATGAAAAATAGAATGCTAAAGAATAAGGTCAGCAGACATATAAACAAACAAACAGACAAAGAAATGCTTTCATATTGTGCAATCCTCAACTGCAAATGTGTTAAAGCATAATACATTTGCAGCTGTAATTTTAAAGCGAGCTTATATATGCTGAGAAATGTTGAGCGAGGGAAATCCTGTTTTACTGTAATCACAGCGCTACATCAAACACTTTCATCATATGAAACACGGTTAAAGCCTAAACATATTAGATTCTCCTGCAGCTCTGAGAACGAGATGATCTCCAATATGAAGTTATAAACGACGAAGTGTGCTGAGCTTTCACACTGGTTCACTGCAGTCATCAATTCTGCTGCTTATACGCCACGGCATGTGACTTCTGATTGGCCGACGATGAGAGTGACCCGGTAAACAAGCCGTCCTATTGGCTGCAGAACTGGCTGTTCATTAAAATATTCGTGGACAGGGGGTCGACTCTAAACGGGCTGCAGAGCACTGTTATGATAAATGAGCATGAAAAAATGTCCCCAATATTCCTTCTTCATAAAAGCCAGGAAGAAAAACATTGCAAGGAGAACAGTTCATATATTTTGTGTTAGGGCTGAAGGAAATGTGGGTTAGAGGCAAAGTTGAGAGTTTTAAAGGGATAGTTCACCCAAAAATGAAAAATGGTCAGAATTTATTCCTATCTTGAATAACTCTGAACAAATTCATTCATTTAGATTGATTGGGATGATTTTGTAGGGCATTGAATCATCCATAAAATATAATAAACAAATGAAAAGCATAGATAAATACAATAAAACAAATATAAAAGTGAAATAAATGGTGATTTATGGTTTTCTGGGGAGTCCAACAGTATTTAGATACAGAAATTGAATGATTAAATGTAAAATAGCATTGTACAGATTTCATTGCATAAATAATTACAATGAAAAATGCACCAGGTTTTACACAATTACACCGGACACATTCTTACAAAAAAAAAAAAAAACACTATGCATTTATGAGGTGTGCTTCACACAAGTGAGTGGGCTTGACAAACCACCTGTAGAAACACTCTTCTCTCTCATTCATTCATTTATTTTCGGCTTAGTCCTTTATTAATTTGGGGTCGCCACAGCGGAATGAACCTCCAACTTATCCAGCATATGTTTTACGCAACGGATGTCCTTTCAGCTGCAACCCATCTCTGGGAAACATCCATATACACTTATTCACACTCATACACTCTAGACAATTCAGCCTACCCAATTCGCCTGTCCCGCATGTCTTTGGACTCTGGGGGAAACCGGAGTACACTCTTATCTCTCTCTCTAAAAAAAAGCACCTAATTCTCTGAGCATTAACAGTTTGTTTGTATAGTAAGAATTTCTTCTGTGTACTGCCTCTTGTTGACTCGCTAAATGCCTCCTAAATTGTAAGTCGCTTAAGTTACAAGCAGTACAATTTCTTGTGCCTGAATGCTTAAAACTCCAGTCACAGGCCTAAAAACACGTGCAAATGCTAATCTTTCACTCCATTATGCAGTGACTCTATAAACATCATGTATTCTAAACTATGGCTCCAGGCCTATAGTGTCTAAGATATTATTTACTCAGTGTTGGGGTAACACATTACAAAAGTATTGTGATTACAGTAGTATATTTCTTTTTCCAGTAATATACTGCATTATGAACAGGTTTTTTTTGTAATATTATTACTCACTACAATCTCAGTAATGCAAGATACAACAACACATTTTAAGGGATTGTACTAGAATGTTATTTTTAAGTATGTACGTATCTGCAGGTAAAATAGACTATTTACTGCTGTGGAGATCGATGTACCACAGAATTTTAGAAAGTTTATCAGCAAAAAATCCCTGTCAAACCCAGCAATGACAAGGTAAGCTATATGGCTCATTATGTATTAAGCCATGCTGTGCTCTCATATGTGTAATTTGTAACACCTAATTAAATAAATAATTAGCATGTGGAAAGTTTAGAATAAGTATAAATTCATCTCCAATCCGTTGTTCATACTTTAACCGATTCATGTTTGCGCTTGTTAGAGTTTATAAACTTGGTCAGTAGAGTCTACTACTTTGCGAATCCAGTCCTTAAAAAAATGATTGTAAACTGCGCACAAATTTGGGGGAACGAACCCTTAATTCTGATAATGTTCCATAGAAATGACCTTGTGCTTACTTATTTCCTACTCTTAGTGGTGCATATCCCGTAATATGCATTGTATATGGTTGCCATGACAGCTTAAAGATATAGTTCACCCAAAACTGACAATTCCGCCATTTGCTGGTAACAAACCCCTTTGATTCACTTTCTTATGTTGAACACAAAAGAAGATATTTTTAAGAATGCTGGAAGCCTGTATCCATTGACTTATAGTTGCCTATGAGTCATAGTTTTATGGTTTCTTTTTATATAATTTTAATATTTAAAACAAAAACACCACATGATCAAATTAATGTGAGGACCATTGGCTGTTGTTAGATTCCTTTTGCAAACAAAAATTACAATTACTGAAAAATTACAATTAATAGCAAAAATATGTTTAAACTGCAGTCATATTTCTGTGGTAATTTTGGTGAAAGTAACTTTTAAGTTACCTTTCTGAGAGAGGGATATATTGAAATGTAACTAATTACAAAAAACGACAGTAAATAATATATATTGTATTATAATTTTGAAATAACTTGCCCAACTCTGTACTATAATGCCAAGATCTATGGCCCTATGATACAGTCGGCGCAGTAAGGCGCAAGACGTGTTTGGCGCGATTTGTTGCTATTTTCAGACCAGCACAACCCTAATTTTCAGGGTTTGCGCCACGTTGTTTAAATAGAAAATCCATTTGCGCCACTTTGTCTATAAAGGAGATGTGTTAAGGTGCATTGTTGGCGCATTGCTATTTTGAGAAACTGAAATAGACTGAGCCATTGACCAACTAAAAGCTGGTCTAAAGTCCAGAGCATAGCGCGTTTGTTATGTGCCTATGAAGGTTCAAACGCTTACACATTGCTTAGTATGCACAGGATGTACAGCAATACACAAATATCTTTACATATGAAAAAATTACAGGATTATAATGTTACAAGAATTATTATTTACTACATAGATATTAAAAAAGACTATCTCCATGCCTTCTTCATGTCCGGGTGGCTTTTTTCAATTTATTCATGACAATATGCATTTTTATTATAATGTTATTAATATTATTATTGTTATTAATATTATTATTATTATTATTATTCATTCATTCATTTTCTTTTCAGCTTAGTCCCTTTATTAATCAGGGGTCGCCACAGCAGAATGAACCGCCAACTTATTCAGCACGTTTTTACGCAGCAGATGCCCTTCCAGCCACAACCCATCTCTGGGAAATATCATTATTATTATTATTATATAAATATTTATATTTCTTTTAACAAAAACAAGTTCAGATTTGCACCATATGGGGCATAAGAATAGGACGTGTGTTTGGGTATAACTTTGTGTGGTTTTTTGACCACACTTCATTATTGTTGTTCATTCATTTGTTTGCTGAAAATTAGAACTGAATTTAGAAATAGTTTTGAAACAAATATTTGTGCTTAACAAACGAAATTAAATATGTAGGCTAATGGATGTCTTCAAAGTAAAGGAGTAAAAGTAAAGTAAAGAGAAAGTAAATAGGCCGAATGAAGAAGGTTCTCTCTTTATTGTTGCGCAGTTGGTCCGTTTAACTGTTTTCTCGCTAGTGAAGCGCTCAGTTTGTCCATTTAGTTTTTTCCACTTACAAAGTCCGCCATGTAAATAGCAAATGCACCATGGCAATACGCAACTGATTCTTAAAGGGAATGGGAGATGAGACTCTGATTGGTTTAATGTACGTTATGCTCAAAACACACCCATAACTCATTAAGGGAATAAGCACAACCCTGTTAGACCATGCGCTGGGGCGCAATCCTTATTTTTCCATCCTTAAAACAGCAAAAGTGTATTTGGACACGCCCTTAATGTGTTCGCGCCATCCTCTTTAGGCTTTACACATAGATCGTTAAAATAGAGCCCAAAATCTCAACATTGCAGATCCTGAAATATGACTAATGTGGATGCGCAGATTGCAATACAGATGCTTAAATGATATAGTGTGCAGCCCTAATTTCCACACATTTTAGCATATTATCACAGAGACACACAGGCTTATGGGAAGAGTAAATCACAGAATATACGAGGAGGTTTTCAGACAGAGCGTCTCTGGAGGTACCGAAGCATCAGGAGATGGTGATGCTGTACTTGTGCCAGGAGCCTGCAGGGGCATGAAGACCCCATGAGGTGCCATATTCATTTCACAATCACTCCCACACACACACATACACACATTCACAGCACTGGTGTTTCCTTACATCTTCAGCACGAAGGATAAAACAGTAGGAGGAAATCCCATTCATTCTGCGTCCTGAAGAAACGCTGTAGTCAACAACTCTCACAAAGCTTTCAGACACTTGTGAAATTTGTAACTGTGCTTAGAGGTGGCAATTAAACCTTAGTTCACAGCCAGAATTCCGCCACATCCTTATTGTTCGCTTGCTTTGTTTTTGTGTACTCACTCGTAAACCATGCAGACTTGGGTTTGATCTTTCTATAGTGACTACTAGTTATCAGATCAATGTTTAAAACATGCTTGTTAATATCTGAGAGAAACAGGACCTTAGACATAAAAGTGGAAATTGAATAAACATGTTGAGGAAAGTTCAAGTTTACAGCATTTTTTTTTTTTTTTGCAGAAATCCAAATGAGGAACAAAAACTATACTCAGACTATATCAAAGAGTGAAATTCAATACCTTTTAGACCTTATTTAAGACTATTTCCATACATTTTAAGACCATAAAACCACAAAACACTGCGAGAATTTAACTTACAGTATATTTACTAAATATTAATGTAAAAAAACTGATCCGAAACTAAAACCTTATTCATATACTCAATAAAAATCTATTAAATACAGGTAATTCAGCAGGTTGGTGCAGGTTGGTGCAAAATGTTGCACTTCCCACCTCCTTTATTCAGCCGCAATGACTTCTGGGACTTCTCGGGCGAGTTTTGCACTCAAGTCTGCATCGGTGCATCCTCGATATCAAGAACACATGCGGGAAATTTCACACGTCCTCCCTTCGTGCAGTCTTGAGTTTTGAAACTGAACTTTGGTGGTTGATGATGACGTTACATGAGTACACGAGATCGCTTAAGAACGCATATTGAGAAACAGCCAATATGGTGTGGCAGGTGTGGCTTATTTAAGTAGCTGCAAAGATGCGTTCGAGAGAGAAAAATTGGAGGATTGTTTTAGTTTGACTTCCTTTGGCTTACCCACCATTTATATTATTTTTGTTTGTTTTTGAGTTTGCTTTTACATCATTTGTTGTTGTTTTGAACATTATATGTTATGTTCCAAACAACAACACTGTTCCAAACACTGTTCCAATTTACTTATGTGAAGCTGCTTTGACACAATCTACATTGTAAAAGCGCTATGCAAATAAAGGTGAATTGAACTGAATTGAATGGTAGATATTTGATTTACATTTGGGTTACTTTGATACCCCTTGGCACTTTATTTTTTTGTTTTTGTAACTTTTAAATACATTTTTTTTTTTTGCATTTTTCTTCATTTGTTGCGTGCTTGAGCGTACCAATAAGCTTACTTATCATATTTAAATATAATACTTATACTGCACATTACAATAGTCAAGTTTTGTAAATTAAGTGTACTATACTTCATTATTTTTACATTTAAGGTTTTTATTATGCATAAGAATATGTTTAATATATCGAATATACTGATATACTGATGGATTTGGAAACTCAGAATAGAACTGTTTGAAGAGAACTGTGTTAGACATGATACTGTAAAACAATGAGTTCACAGACTTACTAAAAGTGCCATAAATGATATAAAATTGTTATGAATAAAAAGAAGAATATCAGTAACATCAACACAAGCAGTCCAATGGTTTGAGATATCTGACATAATATGGAACCTAATCAAAACTGTATTATCTAAACTATATTATAGCCCCTTTTCATCTACTTGTGTGGTCTGACTGTCAATGACTTACAGTTTGAATCAAAGAGATAATACTTCAGTTTAGATTACATTCATTTCGCACACACTTTGAACTAACCTGAGGTAAGAGACTTTAAAACAAAAATGAAAACGAGCCCACAGCAAAATATCACTGGTCTAAAATCCTAATCCACAATTTATATTAAAACATGAAACAGATGTAATCTGTTATTTCCTACTGTGAAGTATATTTGACGTTGCTATCCATCATAAACAGTTAAAAAGCCCCTATTATGGGTTTTTAAAATTGACATGCAGTGTGTAACACACCTTAAAGTGAAGTGAAATTTCCAGCTTAAATCTAAAGGTGCTCCGTGTTTAAAACTATTGATTCATCTATAAAAGAGTCGACTCATAGTGGTTCGAATCAATCGCTGTGGTAACGAGTCTTTTGCCGTGCTGGCGTGACGTCGATATGGAACTCAAGCCACGCGCATTTGTTGACCATGCAGACCCGGGAAAAATTGAAACCCCCGGCCCGCCCAAAAACACTTTAGAAAGAAAAAGAGGAAGACAAACACTGTAGCAGATCCAAGTTGAATCAAGTCGCGAAGATGCTGTGATCTCAAGAGTGAGGAAAAGCTGGGGTGCTGGAAAAAAAACGTAAAATAACGGCCCTTAAAATACAAAAATTTACTGGAACGTAACAGAGGTTGAATTACAGAAATTTACTAGAAATTTAAATTTAAGAAAATTTCTGTAATTTATTGTCCGTTATTTTACGATAAATGTCTGTAATTTAACAGCCGTTATTTTACTTTTTTCAGCACCCCAGCTGCTGGAAATAAACAGTAAAATTACGGATTTTTTTTAGCAGTGTACCTTAGCATTATAGCCCCAGCCTTGTGCTGTGTTACCCTAATTTTTCTGACGAGTGCTTCAGCAATCTACACACTTACAATAGGGGATTCATCAGCCGTTTGTAAAAGGAAGAATCAGAAAAGATTTTGGATGTATGGGACCTCCAGGAACTTGACAGGAACTTTACAGTACACAGTTCATGGATCAGTTCCTTCCTCCATCTTACAAGTGTAAGTAAGTGCAATTAAATTTTTTGCCTCCTTGTTTTCTAGCTTGCAAATTATATATTTAATTGTGTTTTGTTACTTGTAACCGCTTGTACTTTATCAGGTTAACTCTATATTTTCATTTCGCGTCGAAAGCCACAATGAAAACGCGACGCGTGCCGATTTGTTTACGAATTTAAATGTGTCTGTGATCTCGTGATCCTCTGCCATTTGTCATTGCTATGGCCCCCATCAGCTTTTCCTACACACATGCGGCAGTCAAGTATCTAAATAGTTCCACTTTTTGCCACTGTGTGGATTAATACTGAATGTGTGTCTTATGGTTAAGAATAGAGCAATATGCTGGTGTTAAACTTTAATGCACTCCTGCATTGGGGTCACACATACACTCTGCACTCTGACTACTTCAAAATTGTTGATAAGCCATCCTGGGCATTTCTCTCTGTCTCACACTGAACCCAGTCAACCAATCACAAAAGACAGGGTCATCGAACCAAGCAGCACAGATTAGCATCGTGCTAAGGATGGGTTTGGGAACAAATGAATTGCTGAACAAATCATATAGGAGTCGTTGAGATAATCAAGTAAAAATAAATGCATATTATAAGACAATGAAAGTGTTTTTTGATCTTGCATGCAAATCAGACAGTTGTTGGAGACCCTTAAAACTAAAATATGACCTTTTTATAATGCATAATATTTTCTATTGACAGCGAGCATTTTGCAAGCCGTTTAATTAATCCCTTATCTTCACAAATCGAGTACATACTTTTAAGGGAATACTATAACCAGGCAAATTGCGATGTAGCAACAGTCTAATATATTCTCAAATGAGTAAAAGTGTAGTACAGAACTTGATTTTGTGCATACAGAATTGACTGTATGGTTGTGGTTTGCTATTAATGGATATTCTTTGATAGACAGGTTGCCCTCTTTCTAGTAAACAACAGTGAAATCTTCATTTTTTAGAATAGTATTGGGAAAAAACTCCATATTTTCACATTCCCACACATTACTTTTCAACAGAGCATTGTTGTAAGTGTATACCGTGGTGTAGGTGCCATCCTGAAGTAACCTCTGTGGTTTGTCTGCCGTTACTGCAGTCAGACAGACTTGAAAGTCTCATGCAGGAATATGTGGAGCAGGATCTCTGTCTGCCACACCGAACCGCACCGTGTAATAAATCACACACAGAGGAGCATTCCCACACTACAGGAGGTTACTTTTAAGAGATAATGTGTCTGTATTGGAGCGAACGAGTGTGTGTGTGTGTGTGTGTGTGTGTGTGTGTGTGTGTGGAGGAGACAACGACAGGAGATATCGCTTTCAGAGATCACAGTCTCAGATTGGCCAATTGCTGTGCGGATCCTGAAGGTGACCTCCGAGCTCTGATAACCACACACACACACACTTCAGGACTAGAGATTGTGAGGTCTGACAGCTTTTTATATGCAATGTAGCACAACCTCAGGTGTCATTTTTACCTTTTATACCTTACTTATTATACATATATTGTATACATATCTGGCGGCGTGGTGGTACAGTGGGTAGCGCTGTCGCCTCACAGCAAGAAGGTTGCTGGTTCGAGCCTCGGCTGGGTCAGTTGGCATTTCTATGTGGAGTTTGCATGTTCTCCCTGTGTTCACGTGGGTTTCCTCCGGTTTCCCCCACAGTCCAAAAACATGCAGTACAGGGGAATTGGGTGAGCTAAATTGTCTATAGTGTATATATGTGTGAATGAGTGTGTATGGATGTTTCCCAGTGATGGGTTGCAGCTGGAAGGGCATCCGATAGGTAAAATATATGCTGGATAAGTAGGCGGTTCATTACACTGTGGCAAACCCTGATTAATAAAGGGACTAAGCCAAAAAGAAAATGAATGAATGAGTATACATATCTATATTTTTTAATAATAGTAAAAAATAATAGCAACAAAAAATAATAAGCTAAAAAAAATGCTTAAAAAGTATTACACATATATAATATACATACATATATTTTTAATTCTAGTACATATGTACAATAAAAAATTATATTCAATAATATTCAAACATCCTAATTAAAATAGTTCCTAAAATATGAATTGAGGTATGTGTGAGTCTCTTTGTGTTCTTGTATTCTTGTAATGTATTTATTGGGAAAAACACTACAGTAGTTTTCTCTTAATGTTTGGCGTCAGTGATTTTTTTATAACAATTATTCAAGAGTAACAGTAAAATGTTTATATTGTTAAAATGATCAAATGCTTTTGTTTGATATTTATTAAATAATTGCGGAAAAATCTACTTTTTTATTTTAATATTTTGTATTTTATGATGTTTCTTAAGCTTCCAATCAGCAGAATAATTTCTGAAGTACATTTGGCACTGTATCTTTAGAATAACAAAACATATATTTCAAATTGTAATAATATCTGACATTTTATTGAATAAATTAAAAGTCTATGTGATTACTTATTATATTATATATTAAAAGGTGGTTCTGTTTTAATGTACCCAAATGCACCTGAAATAAACGGAAAGGGCACCTATTTTACCTCTTTTTCCAGATTTAAGATAAGTCTTTTGTGTCTCCAGAATGTGTCTGTAAAGTTTCAGCTCAAAACACCCATCAGATTATTTATTATACCTTTCAGAATATTAGATTTTCTGCTCTGAACACAATTTAGCTCTTTTGTACCTTTAATGCTAATTCTCTCAGCCCACCGTTCCCACGTGCCTGTCAGAGTGTGCCTCAATCTCTGCCCCGGCTGCGTCAGATAAACAGCACCGTGACACACATGAAGGAAGTAAATCTCATGTAATGTTTGTGAAAAATACTACAGTAAAACTTTCCCAATGATTATTTGATGTATTTGTTGTGGAGTTAATGAGTCGATTAGAATGGTGAGTCACATACAATGTCGTTACAAAGTTCACACACACACACACACACACACACACACACACACACACACACACACACACACACACACACACACACACACAAACAGCATGAGCTGTTTTTTGCACTGTTTTTGCACACAAATGTGACAGGATACACTTAATATCCACTGCTGTATGGATATCCGTTATGTTAATGTACAAAATAATCCTGATTTAATGTCCACAATTCAGGATTGAAGTGTCTTCTTTTATAATTGTACTGACATACGATTGTGGTGATAAAGACAGTTTATATTTGATGGTGATTGGTGATAACAGCGAGCCAAACAGATCTTTTAATCCCAGTTGCTTCACACACATCCGGTCTTCTTGATATTATACGTGTTACTATGGAAACATGTTAATATGCATCTGTCAATCAATTCGGTGGGCGGGGAAACCGCACTCCTACATCACGGTCGTTCATGTTGCAGTCGGCCTCAAAATGGAAGAGACTTGGATGCTATTTTAACGTCAGAATTTAAAAAAAAAAAGACACTTATTGTCTATATATCGCCCCAATATGACTGTGGACACACTATACCTACACACAGTTCTGTCCAAACAATTTCCAAACATTGATTTTCATCATAGGTGCCCTTTATTTTCATTAATTGTAATTATAATTTCATTAATCGATTTCACAATTTGATGTTCTAAGATCTTTTTTTGAAATAGCATCAAATCAAATCATGACTAAAGAATCGAATCACAAAAAAAGGAGAAAGAACATTTGTACATTTGTAAACAACAAATGCTATTCACTTGTGTTCCATAAATAAAGTTTATAAAGACAAATAATAACAAAATCTAATCACAGTTTTGAACAGCAGTGTATATAAACAGCAAGCAGAAATATTTTTAAAAAGGCGGTCAATTTTTTATTAGATAGTACTAGTCTATGGCTACCTTATGGTACTGAATGAAACGTATTAATAATTCAGCATTTCAACACTCAATGTGTTGCAGTGCATTCTCTGTGAAACATGACACCGCCTTATACTTTGGTCAAAACAAGGCATCTAGAAAGCAGCATGAGATTATTTTTTCTCACGAGGAGTGATCCCTAAAAACACTGATTTGGGAGTGGCAGAGAGAAAGTTAGTCTGGCCTTATCAGAACAAAAATCAAATCATTTACACTCCATCCTGTACACAGGTTGCAGACACGATCATTTCCTTATCGCCATCTGAACTGGAGCGGAATTGGGTTCTTCCGGAAGATGAAAACACACAGACACACACATACACAGACACACACACACACACACACACACACACACACACACACACACACAGACACACACAGACACACACACACAGAGCCATAAAGACACATAGACAGACACACGCACACACATACAAACAAACAAAGCATGCACACTGGCTGTCTTTTTTTAAAGATTATATATTCATACGCATGAATAAAAGCTTAATGAGTGAGAAAAATGTTTGAACAGCATCAAGTTAATGGTTACATACCTAACCATGCAAATAAACACTCAGAGCTGCACAAAACACAAAATTCCGCTCACACAGATTAAATTTAGCTTCTGATGCTATCGTTAAGAGGATTTGTATTGTTTTCCTTTAGTGTGTAGTGAATCAATACATGTTAAGATCAGCAAAGTTGATTTGCTCAAGTTGTGTTTGTAAAGTTGCTTTTAATTAATTTAATCAGCTTAATTGATAAGACTCAAACTGCAACACGATAAAAAGTAGGGATGCACAAACTGAAGAGCAGGGGGGGCATGTTGTTAGCATGTTTCTACCATGAATTAGCATGTTAGCATGATTCTAGCGCGAATTAGCAATTTGTGAACATAGCTGCATCCCAAATCGCATACTTATGCACTATTCTATGCCATTTCGTAGTATAAATAGTGTAAGTAGTGCGTTCACGCTGAAAAAATAATAAGTGTACTTTAATTACATGGATGATGCACTCATTCAGCCGCTAAAATGAAGTGTGTAATGATGGACACTTCACGAACTCAACGACCGCAGGTTTGCTCATGTAGCAGAAGGGGCGGAGCTATCGGGCGCACATGTTGGATAACTTTATTTATTTTGGATTGTGAAAGCAAAATTCTCCAATGAGAGTGATTATAGCGCCTCCCGATGGTGAATGCAGTTATACTCATGGCAGGTATTATTTGATAGTTTGGTCATTTATTTCACTGATTTGGCAACCGTCAAACGTCATCAGGGAAAACCGCTTTGTAAAAAACATTAGTGCTCCATTTGGGACGACACTACATACATGTACTATGCTGTTGAGTGCGTAAGTGCATAAGTACAGTGTGTCATTTGAGACACAGCTCATATTTCTAGTATGAATTTGCATGTTGTTAGCATGATTTTAGCATGAATTAGCATGTTGTTAGCATACTTCTAGCATTAATTAGCATGTTGTTAGCATGATTCTAGCATGAATTAGAATGTTGATAGCATGATTCTAGCTTAAATAAGCATGTTGTTAGCATGATTCTAGCATGAATTAGCATTTTGTGAACATGTTTCTAGCATGAATTAGCATGTTGTTAGCATGATTCTAGCATGAATTAGCATGTTTCTAGCATGAATTGACATGTTTCTAGCATGAACTAGCCAGTGCTAGCATGTTACTACTTTTTACAATGTAAATTGTGTCAAAGCAGCTTAACATAGTTCTAGTAAAGTCCAGATTTCAGAGTTGAAGTTCAGTTTAGTTTAGTTCAGTGTGGTTTAAATTTCACTGCTCAAAGGTCAAACACTGAAGAGCAAATCCACTGAAGAGCAGCTCCACAAGTCCTGATTCAAGCAAGCCAGTGGTGACAATGGGGTGGAAAAAAACATTTCGTGAATGGTGGTGCTGCATTAATGTACAATATATGAGAAATTATGTGTTGTGTTATTTTATTCTAGTATGACCAATACACAAATTAATAATTTTCTGAAGTACCATATTACCATAATGTGGATTTGAAATAAAGTAAACAGCAATCTTTCACATTGATCAGAATGCAGGGATCCGCTCTATAAAATTCAGCGGTATGAATTTCTGTCACCTCTGATTATAACACAATTGTTCACATGTCTTACAGGACGGGTGAGATAATAACTTTCTGAAGTACAACACTGTCTTAATGCGTATTTTTATAAAGTAAACAGCAATCTTTCACATTGATCAGAATGCAGCGATCCACTCTATAAAATGCAGCGGTATGAATTTCTGTCACCTCTGATTATAACACAATCGTTTACATGTCTTTTACAGGACGGGTGAGAACTCCTAACAGCCAATAAATTAACATAATTTTACATTTCATTACCATGAACAATTTAAAGCATTTATCCAGAGCATAATTTGATTAAAAGGAATATGTTATTTATTCCTTTAGAGAACTGAAAAAGCTTTGTCTGAATTTATTTTTTTATTTATAGACCTAGTTTGCCCCATCAATAGAGACAGTGGTGTACATTGTAGAGAGAGAGATCCTTTATAGACAGCACTCGGCTCCGTCTGTCTTGATTAATATTTGATCAGCGGAACAGGCCAGTCCTGATGCTTATTGATCGCCACTATTACCCCACGGTTACAATATCGATCAACGTTTGCAGGCGACTGCAGGCATATTCTCATGAACCTGGAAGTAACTGTCACTCAGAAATCTCATTCAAGCTCTGTGAGATAACAGCACAATAGATTTACATTGTTTTTTAAACATTTGAATAATAATTTAATAAATCGCAATAAATAAAATAGAGAATAAAATTTAAGAATAGAATTTATTTTGAAGAAATATCTAAATAAAAATATCTAAATATTACATTAGTCTTAACATTTATTATTTTTCTTAATGTTAAAATATTTATTAAATAAAAATTATTTTAATATGACTACAGCTACTACTACTAATAATAATAATAATGAGAATGGGGTGGCACGGTGGCTCAGTGCTTAGCACTGTGGCCTCACAGGCCTCACAGCAAGAAGGTTACTGGTTCGAATCCTGACTGGGCCAGTTGGCATTTCTGTGTGGAATTTGTATGTTCTCCTTGTGTTGGCATGGGTTTCCTTCACAGTTTAAAGACAAGCACTATGGCCGTAGTGTATGTGTGTGAATTAGTGTGTATGGGAGTTTACCAATGCTGGGTTGGCGGCTGGAAGGCCATCCGCTGTGTAAAACATACGCTAAGTTGGCGGTTCATTCCGCTGTGGTGACCCCTGATGAATAAAGGGATTAAGCCAAAGAAAAATTAATCAATGAATAATAATAACACCTTCAGAGTAGTCCCTGATTTATCAGAGGTCACCACAGTGGAATGAATCACCAGTTACTCTGGCATATGTTTTATGTTCCAGATGCAATTTTTTTTTAGAAATTATCCAAATATTTTTGTAATAATAATTAAAATATATTTCAAAAACATTTTCATAATAATAATTTCAAACAAATACATAAAGATTAGTTTGGTTAATACTTAAAATTTTTAAAATATGAAAACCTGTAAAATAATTAATTTATTATACATCTAAATAAAATCTAAGGTCAATTAGAATATTACAGCCACTTTGAGTAAACACTTCAAACATGGTTTACCTAATTTAGAACCCTCCATTTTATAATGAAGCAATCAATGTGGGGAAAAAAATCCCAAATGTTAACCAATGCATCATGGAATCAATTTGCCCTTTAAAGCGCCATTAAGGTCTGCGGTGGATTAAATCGAAGTGCATCAGAGCAGAGATAACATCTGTCATATGAGTTTTTAATTAAGCATTGTTTTGGGTTGTATTTGCCGCTAATGTTGTTGTATGTTTGCACAGATCAGATAACCAGACTCCCTCCTCAATCCCCATTTTTTGCTGTCATTCTGCTGTGGAGGGCTATTAACGGTTAAGATTACAGCACCGCAATGTCCTTGAGCTCCAGCAGGACAACCCCTCCTCTCTGCACAAAGACAAGCTCTTCTGTGTGAGAAAATGGCCTGGATTAAGACACGGACACGACAGACCTGTTCTGCAGATTGGTGAGGCCAAAGCCATTGTTAAAAGCTCAAAAAATGTGCTGGGATAACAGAGAACCCATTTTGACCCATTAACCTGAAAGGGTTTTCTATTACAGATTTAAAGGTGCAGTGTTTAGGATTGACCTAGTGGTTGAACTAGGTATTGCAGTCTATGTTAAAAAAATTAGATAGGGTTTTTTCCCCTGACCCCTCCTCCCATGACTTGACGCAAATGCAGGTTGCCAGATTGACAAAACCGAAAGGAGCGAGTGTGCCTAACGATTGAGCCTTACAATGAACCCATTTTGACCCTTTACCTGAAAGGGTTTTCTATTACAGATTTAAAAGGTACAGTATTTAGCTGACAACTAGAGGTTGAGTAAGGTATTGCAGTCCAAACTCAAAATATTTAAGAGGGTTTTTTCCCCCTGACCCTTCCTCCGATGACTTGACGCAAATGCAGGTTGCCAGATTGACAACACCAAGAGGAGCGAGATTGCTTAACGATTGAGCCTTACAATGCAAGTTCCTCAGCTAATGTTTATGCTTGTAATATTTACATTAGTTAGTAATTAACAACTAACTAGTGTAATTTGAATCAGAATTTCATTTTGGAGCCTTCTACTGTCCTCTGGAGGTCGCAGTTTCAGCTGATGCAAGCCTTCGTACACTGATGAAGCCTTCATGATGCAAATGAAATACGTGGTGTTTTCCACCAAGCCAACCTGGCGAACAAAGCTGTGGCCTAACGGTTAGAGTTGGACTTGGGGTCCAAAGGTCATAGGTTTGAGTCCTGGCACCTGCTGGGAATAAGAGCTGTTTCCAAATGGTTAGAGAGTTAGACTTGGGATCCTAAGATTGCAGGTTCGAGCCCCGCACCAGCAAGGAACCAAAACTAAGACAGACATTCCAACCCATAACGCACATTTTCAAGGCTGTGGTCTATCCTAACCGTTAGAGAGTTGGACTTAGGATCCAAAGGTCATAGGTTTGAGTCCCAGCACCAGCAGGGAATAACAGCGGTGACCGAATGGTTAAAGAGTTGGACTTGTGATCCAAAGGTTGCAGGTTTGAGGCCACACACCAGCAGGGAATAACAGCAGTGGCCTAATGGTTAGCGAGTTGGAGTTGGGATCCAAAGGTTTCAGGTTCGAGTAACGGTTCCAGCAAGGAATAACAGCCATGACATAATAATTAGAGAGTTGGACTTGGGATCCAAAGGTCGCAGGTCCCGGCTGATTGTATATAATAAATATCCACCCTCAATACCTTAGCTGGAGTAATTCCCTTGAGCAAGGCACCGAACCCCCAACTGCTCTTCACGCAGCCCAGTGCTCTGTGTGTGTGTTCACGGATGTAAGTTGTTGTGGATAAAAGTGTCTGTTAAATGGAATGAATAAATGAACAATGACTGACTTTGGCATTGTTTTTCAAATAAACAAGTATGTTAACTTGGCATGTTTCTTAAATATCTACAAACATATTACAGTACTTTTATGCTTTCGAAGAGTCAAAAACATACATACAGCATCTTTAAAGGTATAGCATTGATTGTCTCACAGAATACAGACAGGCTTGATCAGATTGTGGGTAGTAAAGTTTCAATTCGTAAAGTTCTTTGCTTTGAGGTCAACATGTCAGCCTGAGTACAGCATACTAGCACTTGGACTTGACTTGAAGTGGGTGGTTAGAGCAAACATATATGTGTGGCTCTGATTTGCCCCAAGCATCATCCTACGCATGCACAACTACACGTATATCACATACAGTATACTCATAAATCATAATCATGTACGCAGTCAATAAAACTAGTCTCCATTGAGCACGTAATGACTTTGAGGTCACATATGAAAACAAGATCTGTACATTTTCTAAAAAGCAACAAGCATGATTGTTGTGCATCTATCTATTTATTCTTCTAACAACTTCCACCTATCAGTGTCCATCTATCAATTTACTTTTCCGTTAATCCTTCCCTCATCCATCCATCAATCATTTATCCATCCAACATGATAATTAACCTTTCAGTCTATCATTCATTCATCCATCCATCTATCCATCATCCTTCTATCCACCATTTATCCCTCCATTCATCTAATCGTCTTTCTATGTCCACCCATCATTTCAATCATCATCTGTTTATCTATGATCCATCATCCTTTCTGCAATCCATCCACCTTTCCTCTATCAATTCATTTATTTATCAAAATTCCTTCAATCTGTCATGTATACATCTATCATTTATCATCACTTCATCCATCCATCCATCCATCCATCCATCCATCTTTCTATACATCCAACCATCATTTCATTCATCCATCATCTATCTGTGATTTGTCATCCATTCTGCCATCCATCCACCATTCCTCCATACATTTATTTATTTATCCATCTTCCTTCTGTCTATCATCTATACATCCATCCATGTATCTATTTGTCATCACTTTATCCATCCATCATTCCTCCATCCGTTTATCTATTCATCCAACCATTCTTTATACATCCATCTATCAGTCCTTCCATCCATCCCTCATCCATTCATCTGTCTACCTTTCATATTCATAATTCTTCTATCCATTTTTATAAACATTCACCAATCATTCCTTTCATCCATCATCTGTCGATCTATGAACCGCCATCCATCCACCATTTATCAATCCATCAATTTTCCTTCCATCTATCATTTATACACCCATCCATTTATCTATTATGTCATCATTTTATCCATCCATCCATCATTCCTCCATCCAATTATCTATATATTCATCTATCCACCTTCCATCTATCAGTCGTTCCATCTCTCATCTATCCATCCATCCATCCATCCATCATTTGTCCATCTATCAGTCCATCTATCCATTTTGTCCTTCTATCTATCAGTCCATCCATCAATCAGTCCATCCATCCATCTTTTGTCCTTCCAGCCAACCATCCATCCATCTTTTGTCCATCCATCCATCTGTCTATTAGTCCTTCCTTCCATCTTTTGTCCTTCCATTCATCCATCTTTTGTCCTTCTATCAGTCCATCCATCCATCTTTTGTCCTTCCATCTATAAGTCCCTCCGTCCATCCATCCAGCTTTTGTCCTTCCATCTATCAGTCCATCCATCTCGTTATTCCATTGATTAGTCTATACATCCATCTTTTGTCCTTCCATCTATCAGTCCATCCATCCATCCATCCATCTTTTTTCTTTCCATCTATCAGTCCATGCATCTTTTGTCCATCTATCCATCTATTCATCCATCTATCCTTGCATCTATCAGTCCTTCCATCCATCTTTTGTCCTACCATTCATTCATGTTTTGCCCTTTCATCATTCCATCCATCCATCTTTTGTCCTTCCATCTAAGTCCATCCATCTTTTGTCCTTCCATTAATCAGTCCATACATCCATCCTTTGTTCTTCCATCTATCAGTCCATCTATTCATCCATCATTTGTTCCATTAATCAGTCCATACATCCATCTTTTGTCCTTCCATCTATCAGTACATCCATCCATACAACTTTTGTCCTTTTATCTATCAGTCCATCTATCCTTCCATTTATCAGTCCTTACATCCATGTTTTGTCCTTCTATTTATCCATCTTTTGTCCTTTCATCATTCCATCCATCCATCTTTTGTCCTACCATTTATCAGTCCATCCATCTTTTGTCCTTCCCTTAATCAGTCCATACATCCATCTTTTGTCCTTCCATCTATCATTCTATCCATCCATCCATCCATCCATCCATCCATCGTTTGTCCCTACAGCCAACCAGCCATCCATCTTTTGTCCATCCATCCATCCATCCATTCGTCTATCCTTTCATCTATCAGTCCTTCCATCCATCTTTTGTCTTTCCATTCATCAATCTTTTGTCCTTTCATCTAGCAGTTCATCTATCCATCTATCATCCATCCATCTATCAGTCCATCCATCCATACAACTTTTGTCCTTTTATCTATCAGTCCATCTATCCTTCCATCTATCAGTCCTTCCATCCATCTTTTGTCCTTCTATTCATCCATCTTTTGTCCTTTCATCATTGCATCCATCCATCTTTTGTCCTACCATCTATCAGTTCATCCATCTTTTGTCCTTCCCTTAATCAGTCCAAACATCCATCTTTTGTCCTTCCATCTATCATTCCATCCATCCATCCATCCATTCATCCATCCATCCATCCATCTTTTGTTCCTCCAGCCAACCATCCATCCATCTTTTGTCCTTCCATCTATCAGTCCATCCATCCATACAACATTTGTCCTTCTATCTATCAGTCCCTCTATCCATCCATCCATCCGTCTAACAACTGTGCTTGATTCCCAGTGGCATACAAACGGTTTTTCACCCCACCAGTATTCAAAACAACATTCAAATGGAGAACCAGATTAATTGGCTCATGAATCTAGAGAAGCGCTGGGCACAACTGTAACTGTTCAAAACTACGAGTATCCTACTAATCCAACCGCATTCAATAAGCCATATGTCCAAGTAACCAACTGTGGACATCAAGGGTCTTCAAGCGACAGCAGAGGCGCTGTGATCAATAGCAGCAGAATGTGAATATTGATCATGTGTGTGTTTTATGAGGACAGAGGTTACAGGCCGTAGGGGGTTGGAGGTAATGAGAAGAGAATGGAGCTCATGTGAAGGCAGTAAGGGGTTACTGTAGCTAATTAATCCCTCGTGTGTTGTCTTTTGACTGCTCCATATGTGATACTTCCAGTTACTTGCTCTCATCTGGGGAAATTCCATCAATTATGGGATTTGGTTGCAGGGGGAAAAGCTCCAGGGAAAGGGATTGTGGGTGAAGGATGCCAGAGGAGATCACATACACACACAGATGCTCGACAGGAGTAATGGACCGGATGAAAGTAGGTGAACAGAGAACACCTGCCAAGAGGCAACTGGAATTTAGAGCAGGTTAGAGAGGTTACAGGTGCGATATGAAAGAAAACTCAAGCTCTGGGTTCATGCAAAGGTTCATGAGCTGATGAGCTGAAGACTACATGCAATAGTTGAGCAATTTTTGCAACAAGGTTTGTTAGGATTATAGAGTTATACTCGTCCATAAGCGACACATTTCGAAGTATATACAGTGGTCCCTCACTATAACGTGGTTCACCTTTTGTGGCCTCGCAGTTTCACAGATTTTCTTTGTGCAATTTATTTTAAGCACATTGTGTTCTGCGTCCAGATTGGCTGTAGACCATTGTCAAGCAATCATATTCATGTCTCCTGTACAGTACAGAATGTGTTCAGCTTGTCAAATTAACATAAATCTTAGATTGCTAGCAAGTTGCAACAAGGATGCAAAAAGGGTTGTAACTTTCTGCAGCAAGACCATAGTGAAGGGGGGGTCGCACACCACATGCACCATGCCACAATGCACCATGCAGTGCCATGCATTTTAGAATTGTAAACATAGGTTTCTATCAGGGTACACACTCAAGTTGGCGGCTGTCTGTGGTGCCCAGCTACGACTCAGGACACTGTTCATATTTCTGCCACGCCATCTGTATAATTTCCAACTGTAATGTACATGGCGCATCGGTGTGCGACCCCATAAAGGATGAAGTCTGCTTTAGCTTTGTGGATCAGTAACTGCAGGAAAAAAAACATTACGCTGCATGCCAACATTATCCGTATAGAAACTAAAAAGCTGTATTAACCTTTTGCTGAGAGCAATGAATGTTTGCGCTTGACAACAAGTTTTTCATTCTATAATACTGGACTTATTTTCTATGAAAGTTTAAACTTTGAGAGTGTTTAAACAAGAAAGAAACGTATAAAAATGTTAATGCCTGTCTGAGATAAGTGCATAAAGTGTGTAAAGTGGGGTTTTTACAACCTTAACCTCCTAGGGCTTGAGTGTCCACATACGTGGACAGCACATTTTAGCTCTTAAGTGGCTTTTTAAAATACTTTGAATGTTTTATATTTTGCTACAGACATACGGTGTCATCCTGCAACTGTTTTGCAGCATATGAAATGTTCCAAACCCTATTTTTAACTGTCCAAAATACGAAAAATGTAGTTTTTACTCTCTGATAGCAACTTCAAAAAAATTTCAAAGGGCGAAAAAAAATTCAGGAAAAAGGGTTTTATGTAAATTCGGACCACGAGTCCACATATATGGACATAATTTTTTACTAAAAGTACATCATATCAAAAGACGATACTTAGATTTTTCTTCTAATTAGGTTCCAATAAGCCCAAATAGCAAAGAGAAATAAAAAATGCATGTAAAATACACCTTGGGCCTTAAGAGGTTAAAACATCTATAGTAATTGTAAAAACCACTATATATATAATTTTTTTTTTTTTTTTTCCCATGGATTAACGAAAAATTGACAAAATAGCACAGGCACTTATTGAAGAGCAGCTAGCTCTCTGCAACATGATCACCCACTGAAAGGGGACCAGGGCTGCGCCTGGTCAGTACCTGGATGGGAGACCACGTGGAAAAGTTAGGTTGTTGCCAAAAGTGGTGGTAGTGAGGCCAGCAAGGGGCACTCAGCCTGCGGTCTATGTGAATCCTAATGCCTTAGCATATTGATGGGAACTCTATACTGCTCAGTAAGTGCCATCTTTCTGATGATACGTTAAACCAAGGTCCTGACTCTCTGGGGTCATTAAAAATCCCAGGATGGCCTTCGAAAAAGACTAGGGGTTTAACCCCGGCATCCTGGCCAAAGTTGCCCACTGGCCTCTGTCTATCATGGCCTCCTAACAATCCCCATATCATAATTGGCTTCATCACTTCATCTCTCCACCAATCAGCTGGTGTGTGGTGTGTGGTGTGTGGTGTGTGGTGTGCGGTCTGGCGCAATATGGATGCTGTCACATCATCTAGGTGGATGCTGCACACTGGTGGTGGATGAGGACATGAGTGTCTTGAAAAGGAATTATTAAAAAGTTAGTTCAGCCAAAATCTAAATTCGGTTATGAATTATTCACACTCATGTTGTTACAATCACCTGAGACCTTAGTTCCTCTATGGAACAAAATTTTAGATGAAATTTGAGAGCTCCAAACCTTTCAGACATTCAAGGTCAAGACATCAAAAACATGGTCAAAACATTCCTTGTGATTTCAGTGGTTCAGCTATAATCATACGAAGCTCCAAGAACACTTTTGTGTGCCAAAACATTGCAGGATTCAGCAGCGCAGCATGCAAGCATTATATTGCAAGTAGTAAATGCACACGATGATCTGACACAGGAGACATAGACAAACAAAGTCAATTTTACAGTTTTTTTCTCTCCAATGAGCTATCGGATTTCATGTAAAATATCTTAATATGTGTTCCGATAATGTCTGAATGTCTCAGGAATTAGAATAGGCATGGGCCGGTATAAGATTCTGATGGTATGATAACCTTGGATAAAAATATCATGGTTTTACAGTATTGTGATTACTGCTCTAAAATATATTCTTTTTAAATGTCTGGGTAAAAAACAAATAACTTTTTTTTCCCTTTGAAAACAATATATTTTATTTTTTTGAAAGATTTATAATATTTTGAAGCAGTAAACATGTCAGGCTAAATAATTCAAACAAATCATTGACTTCTGCTGTCTTCGTTATTTTCAAAAACACAGATTTCTTTACAATTTAAAACAGCATCTTTGGATATTTTTTCTGCTGGAGATACTGAAAAAATAAAAAAGTAAATAAAAAATCGTACACATACCTTAGGAGTGGATTTTACAGAAGATTTTGGCGGTTTTAAAACCTTGACTTTTCTAAACCCGGTATACCTTGAAAACGGTTATCGTCCCATGCCTAATTGGAACAACAGAAAGCTGAGTAATTAATAGCAGAACTATAATTAAAATAAATAACTAATCATTTAAAGAGCTGTATATACTTCTGCGTCCAGTGCACATTGATAGTCTGGCATATGCTTAATCTTATCCTGATGCGGACCCCAACGAGCACCTCTAAAAAATATAACTACACATATCTCGACAACGTGGAGTGCAAAATCTATGATTGGTCAGTTTTTGGTAGCCTTGACAATTGTGGGCAGGTCTGATAGCGGTGGGTGCAGAGCGAGGTCGGTGGGTTTAACAAGTGCCGAGTCCCTCAGAAGAGCCTCAGATGGATACTTTTGTTTTGGTATTTAGTTTATTATTAAATTTGCTGAATATTTGACAATTACCGCCTCATTCTTTCATTAATGAGTGTGAGTTTGAGCTATTTCTACAGTAACATTGCATGCATTTTCAGCAAAAACACAAAGCACGAGCAAAGACACAGTGGACCATAGAAACCTCACTGGCTACAAGAGTTTCAGACATGTTATTACCAGAGCAGCACAGACTGAGAACACAGCAATATAAATGCTCATAGCAGCATGGGCTATGTGCAAGGTATGCACCCTGGGGTACAGCAATCACTCAACACATAAGTATAAATCAGGCTTAAGAAATGAAAGGGCCAATTTGAACAAGAACAAAACAGCTCAACTAAGCTCTTAGATAACCAGTAGCTAAAAAAACCAATTTTCCTTTTCAACATTTTTCTTTTAATTATAAAAAAAACCTTCTGCATTTATTCTGTGGAAGAAAGAAAATCATTCAGGTTTGGAGTGATAGAAGGAACAATATGTCAACAATGACAGCATTACTTATATGAACATATTCCTCTATATACAGCAACACTTAAAATGAGTTACAGTCCCACATCTACTCTGTACTCTACGCATAGTCACCAACACAGGTGGGACGGCTTTTAACAGAAGGGTTTTAATGGATTTACCCATAAACGGCTCTTTCTAGACACAGGAATCAATGAATGCTTTTTAAGCCTGTCTGCAACATGAGTATGTGGCCCACAGGTACAACCTTTCAAGGTTCCCACTCATTCACATTCAAACAAATACACACGCACATACACATACAGACATCACTCACTCACACACATACAAACACACACATACACACACACACTCCCGCCTTGGCAGAGTAACATTACAATGCTGCACGTCTCTCAGGTAGAGCGAAGGCCAATGGGTGACTGAAAATCATTCAGTGATTCATTCCACCTCATTCTCTGTAGATTACATGGTGGAGGAAACTCATTGGCGTGAACAGGGTTTGAAAACCAGCATCTGAGATGGCTACGAAGTGCAGAATAGAAAATTCTACAGATAAGTAGGAGATTAAATCTATATGCACATTACATGCAATGTACAATTTACTCTAAAAATAAATTAACCACCATTATTCTATTATAAAATCTAAAGTGTGCATCCAATATATATATATATATATATATATATATATATATATATATATATATATACACACACACACACACACACACACACACACACACACACACACACATACCATAAAAAGCATGGATCCAGTAATATTTAAAATTAATTAAAAAATAAAATGGTATTAAAAATGCCAACAGAGGAGTGCGTTGGCTCGAAGCCATAGGCCAAGTGCCAGTGACGATATACAGCCATATTGCACTGCTACTCATGTGATCTTGCATTTATACAACTGTTCGACGGCATAATTGTGTGTTTACAAAAATAAAATCAAACACACAGAGTCTCAAAAACCCTTTTGTATGTGGAACTACTTTCTTCCACCATTCATTCACATCTGCAGCTGACGTCAGAACAGCAGAAGCCGTTACCAATTCAACAACGTCACTTTAGAGCTAGTATTTGAATGATTCTCTCTCGTAATGTCTAAAATGATGACAAAACAGGTGATTTTGCTCACATTTTAAGGTTATAAGGCTGAACGGCATGAAACGCCATCAGTCTACAGAGATTTTACAGTATTTCTCTGTTCCAATCAGTTCACAATAGTCAACCCTGAAAAAGCCAAAGCAAAGCAAGCACTGCCAGATTACTATGGTGTAAATACAGCACTACAAAACACAAAAGAGAAAGATCGACTTAGAATGTCACTTACCTGTTTTATAATTTGTTCAGTTAAAATATAAAATTTATGCTGAGTTTTATCCCTAGGGACTTGTTATGCAGTCTCTCGCCATCTTGTGGCGGTCAACTGTCAATTTCATTGTTCTGCTGCAGGCTGCCAACGTGCTGAATCTCAGAAATTATAAATATATAAAACAGGCACTATCCTTATAAATAAAATGCATAGTTGCAATCTAAACAACTACATCTGTGCCTAAAAAAAATTACATTATGTTGTCCAACAACTGCAATATCTGTCAAACTGTAGTGAGCATATTCCTCTGCTTGTCAGTAGTAGCACACAAGGTTGAGGAGGCTGTACGAGTGCTGATATTGCAGAATATCTAAAGGCTATAAGCTATTCAGATTCATGAACCAGACAGAACCATATTTTTATTTTGAATGAACTACCAAATCAAGCACCTAGTTTTAAACTAGACAAATTGAAAAATGATGTTAAAAACACCAACACAAACATCCAGAGAGAGTTATGCTATTCCAGGCAAGGAATCGATATTTTTAACAATGTCGAAAATCTATAAGGCTTTCATACAATGCAGGCAGAAAACATGTAACCACTTTTCCTTTAGCCACAGAAAGGCCAGCAAAGCCTCCAATGCCATTGCTCCTTGTCACCTCGGCAAACCTATTTCCCCACAGCCCTGAAGGAAAAACTGCGGCTCAACATTTTTTACACAAGATATAAATATGTCACACATCACATGCGGACACTCACATACACATCGCCCCTGACCCACAGCAACAACTGCAGGTTTTCCATGAAGCGCCTTTCCATGTTTTCCATCACTATCCCTCCCTTCCCTCTTTGTCCCTGTGCTTGTCTGTAGCTTTGCCGATTAGGATTCACCACTCAAACTCGTTCATCCAATTGGTGGCAGAAGCAGGATTCTCCAGCTTTGCACTGCAGGTTACATATGACTACAGAAAAAAACGTCTTTATCCTCCCGTTATCGGCAGGAAACCTCTCAGAGTGTAAAATTGAATTTTGATGAGATCGTATGCCAAGGGGGGGACATTAGTGAAGAGTTTGGGAAGTGGATGAAGGCTTAAAGAGGAATATTGAAGCAGGTAGAGTATATCAGCAGTGGCACACGCTAGAAACCGAAGATAACAGCCTTAAAAACAGCATCAAGGCACTCTGGGAAGGCAGTCCAGTCTCGTGCCGAAGTGTTAGTCGAGATCAGCAGGGTGTGTATCGGACGGATGTGCAGTGATGAATGACAGAATGCATGGCTATTTGTCTTAGAGCATGGAATCTCGTTTACCGTTAACGCTGTGTTTACTGGAGCCTGGATGCCACTAACAAAGACCTTTTGAAAGGTCAGACAATAAATTAAAACTGGGAATAACACTGCTGCCTCGTGTGATGAGAATCTATAAACAGGTTATTGGGCTAATAATCTATTTAAAGCATGGAAATACAATGCTGATTCAAAATGTGGCCTTGCAAACTTTTAGTTTATTATGTTTTAATTCATAGGGGACAACTAATGGTCATGGAAATCATTGCAATTCATCAGTGTTTCCCAGTCTTTTTATTCTAAATAGTAGGGGTTTCAAACTCAAATTGGCGGGGGGCCATTTCAGTGACTGATAATTTATAGGAGGGCCGTTTTTAACATTCAAGCACAAGAAAAAAGTGGAAACCTGACATATTCGATGCATCTTAAGACAACAGACATGACGTTTATAATAACTATTAACTGCCACCAGTGATAATGCAAATCAGCATGTTTATCGTGTCACACATCAGCTTCTAAAATGTATCTGTGGTTGTCATGTGTATGGCAGACCAATAGACACACACTCAGACATTCTTCCACAGAGTATATGCAGTTCTTGTTGTACGTATTGATAAGCTAGTTTAAATTGCTATGAAAATACTACAAATAATAGACTTAATAATTATTATTCTGTTCCAACCAACTGTATTGTCCCAATAGCATATGAACTGCAGAAGGCAGTTTGGGTAACTTAAGTGACTTTACTGGCAATTGTTCTTCTCAATATCTTTCTTTTTTGTAAAACCACAACAAAGAGGTGGAAATTATGTACATATTCACATTTACTTTAACATGTTCAATTCAACTAGCAGTACAATTTTACTAATGTATATAGTTTTTATGCAAATCTTAATAAGCATATGAGGAGAATCTATTAAATGACACCATTTGAATCTAATATGAGCAAAATTATCATATTTGTTACACCACCAGCATAACCAACACAATCTCACGGCAATTCGCAACTTTTTGGTTTAGTGGTTAATTCGTATGATCTAATTCGTACAATTTTGTACGATTTGCTTATAACCCAATGACGGTTGGGTTTAGGGTTGTGGTTAGGTGCCACGCCTCTTTTTAAAATCGTACAATTTCGCACGACTGAACTCGTACGAATTCATACGAATTAGCCACTAAACTGACAAAACGTAAAATACTTACGTTTTCTCGTGAGATCAGGCTGGCATAACATGTAAGCCACGAGGAAGTGTTTGTACAACAAAATACAAGTGGAATAAAGCTGATCATAATTAAACAACTCTTAGAAAAACAGAGCTTTAGTAAAAATAGAGCACTTACAGACATATATTTTACTGTTTAAATGAGCCACAGAATTAAAACGCATGTGAGTTACTTTCGACCGTACAGTGAGAGGCAATGAAAGTAAAACTAATCTGAATGCAGTACTTTAAATGTCGACTAGGTGGTGGGTCAAAACCCCAAGTGGCTAGACGCAACATTGATAGTGTTTCAAATATATATGTTTTGGGGGGCCGAATGTCATTATATTTTTGACGTCAATTGCAGGCCGGAGGGAGGAGGAGGGCGGGCCGCAAATGGCCCACGGGCCAGCAGTTTGAGACCCCTGCTATATAGAGTCCGACATGTCTCTTTGTTCTACTATTCTGAAGCCGTTTCAATTTACTAGAACTTGATTGATGTTAAGCTGCTTTGATACAATCTACATTGTAAACGCGCTATAGAAATAAAGATGAATTGAAATGAATATTATTATACAAGACAATATTGAGCATTATCAAAAATATGACTGAAGTCCAACATTTTAATTTACTTTCTAAACTAAAAACAATTATTGTTACACTAAAAAAAATTACACAATTTTTGAGTTTTTGGGGAGACTACTTCATTGTTTTATGTTTAATCTACTTAAATTTGTAAAAAACTAATAAGTTAACCTAATTTCTTCATATTACCCCACACAAAATGATTGTGTAGAACCCAACATTTTTTACAGTGTATAAGAGACAAAATAAAAAATGTCATTTTTGTTCTACCTCTAATAAAACTAGTTTTAATGAACTTTTTAATTAACTACTTATACAATCAAACTACTTTTAATTGAAGTATGCAATGATCCACAGCTTAAAGAATAATAATCACATTTTTTTGAGACTGTGTAGTAAAATATTTTTTTTAGCCCAATGCTATGTAGTTTCTGTGATGTTCCCAGAAATTTTATCAATGTGTAGATGAAAAACTGTGTATTACTCACTATCAAGGCCAGCCCTGTACATTCGGGGGCCCAAAGCAAAATAATTTTGGGGCCCTACCTTGCTCTGAATAGTGGAGTACTGTCATAGCAAACCAGCCCCCAATGGTTTTATTGCTTATTAGAACACAATCAACAAAACAAAATTAAAGCTTAAAGATTTGCCACATTTCTACTGCTTAATAACTCTGTGAATGATTTGGACATTTTTAAACAGCATTGTTTTTTCAAAAATTAAGAACTAAACTACCTTTATTAAAAAGACAAGCGGTTCCTACTTTACGTCCTTCTAGAGTGTTTAAAACCTATTATATTAATTTAGCAAACAGATTAAAGTTCATATAAAACATTCTAGTTTGTTTTTAAAAATAAATTCCAAAAAATAAAATAATTAGCTTAAAGTGAAAATACAATATTTAGTAATAAAATATACATTCAGAACTAATTAAAAATAGCAAAACACAACAAATTAACATTATACAATGCAAAGACTGATCCATTAATAATAAAATCAATGAGCAAACAATATATATATGTATGTATGTATGTATATGTAAAACATGAAAAAAAATGGAAGCAACAAATACTGGCTTAATGTTAATACCCAAACAAATGTAATTTTACTTACCCAAATAAAAAACGATTTCAGCAAACAAACGGCTCGGACCACTCGTGGGTTGTAAGGCCCCCTAGTGGTGGCGAATCCCTCAGCAGTGGCTCACTTACAGGGAGAGGCAGCTCTGCTCACTATTGAATTGAAAAAAATGCTAACATGTATTTCACAAGGAACCTCAGACAATCATATAATGGCATTAACGTCATTAGTCGAGAGACCTAGCTGACGCAGCATTCCCTACCCTAACTTCTCTTAAAAAAATAAATAACTAAATTTATCAGTGTAAAATATCCATTTGATTCACCATGAACGTGTTGTTTAGCGTAAAACATGTTGAAGATTAGCGAACAGGCTTTTGACTGATTAAATGGCGAGTTTTTTCCTCCGAAAAAGCTGTTTGTTCTGTGAAGTGACGCCTCTCCTCCATTGACATCCACTAAAAAAATGGCCTCTGGTCTCCTTCTTCACATACTGGCATTAGCAATAGCAGTTACGCCTTTTCAGCTAATGATTTCGGCTTGTCATCTATTAGCTTTGATGTTTTTTCACTGTAAATAATTTGCTGTCGTCCTACATTTTTAAAGGGACAGTTCACCCAAAAATGGAAATTTACTCAGTATTTACTCACCCTAAAGTGGTTCCAAACCTTTATGAGTTTCTTTATTTTGTTGAACACAAAAGGCGATATTTTGAAGAATGCTGAAAACCAGTAACCATTAACATCCATGGAAGAAAAAACAATTACTATGCAAGTCAATGTTTTCAGATTTCTGTGGAAAGACGGGTTTGGAACTAGTTCGTAAAAAATGACAAAAGTTCTGTTTGAATCAACTCAAGTAATTTCAATTACAGTAGGGAAATAAGTATTAAACACCTCATGTTTTTTTTCCAAAGAATATTATTTCTAAAGGAGCTTTTGACATGGAATTGAGCCAGATTTTGGTAAATACCCAAACAATACAACATAAAAATAAAACAAAAAAACTGAAAAACGAGTTATGAGTAAAACAATGAAATGACACAAGGAGAAAGTACTGAGCTACTGAAATGTATTTTAATACTTTATATAAAAGGCTTTTTGGTGATGGCAGCTTAAAGACGCCTCTTATATGAAAAACAACGTCACATGAATTGCTTCAAGTGCAAGTTTACCCAGACTTCAACAGGGTGTAAATATCTTGATGTTTCTGTGAGTCTCGTCTATCAAATCTGATCTTTAATTTGCATTTTCTATTGGATTCAAGTCAGGTGTTTGGCTGGGCCATTCTACAGCTTGATTTTCTTTCTCTGAAAGCATTTGAGAGTTTCATTGGCTGTGTTTTGGATCATTGTCTTGCTGAAATGTCCACCCTAGTTTCATCTTCATCACCCTGCTAATGTAGATGTTGGACTGAAGCAGCTAATATTAATTTACAATGAGGAAGGGCAGAGGGTTCTAAAACACTACTGAGAAATTTCAGCTGCTGTCTGGGCTTTCACTTCCTTTCTACACCTCCCTTTCTTCATGTGTTCAATATTTTTTCCCTGCATCATTTCATTTTATTACAAATAATTACATTTGTAAACTAATTAGAATTGTTTTCTTTGCATATATGGATGTCTATGGTTGTTACTAACATCTGGTGAAAATTTCAAGTCAATGCCACCTTTGGAAATATGTTTTCTGAAAAAAATGGTGACGTGCTAAATACTTGATTTCCCCACTGTACAGCAATAACATGACTTCAGAATTTTAATAACTTAAAAAAATAAAGTTGACAAACATATTAAAACAAGTAAAAATAATAAAACAAAATAACATATTCAATTCACCTTTATTTGTATAGCGCTTTTACAATGTAGATAGTGTCAAAGCAGCTTCACATAGAAGATCATAGTAAATTGAAACAGTGTAGTTCAGTTGTCAGTGTTTAAGTTCAGTTCGGTTTAGCTCAGTTCAGTGTGGTTTAATATTCAATACTGAGAGTCCAAACACTGAAGAGTAATCCATCGATGCGCAGCTCTACAGATCCCGAACCATGTAAGTCAGTGGCGACAGCAGCGAGGAATAAACTTCACCAATTGGCGAAAGTGAACGATTAAAAAAAAACGCGAAAGAAACCAGGCTCAGATGGGCACGTATGTTAGCATTATATAACGTTGTCTTATCCTTTTCATTTAACAGTGTTTACTAGTAAAATAAATACCTGCATAATTTAGCAACTGATAACAATGACCTCAACACTATAAAAAGATCGAAGCATATAAATGTCAATCACACACTTTACATGAATTTTCAACTACATCTTAAAGGTATTATAATGTGGATAATGCGCATACAGATGGCATGCAATAATCTAATTAATCCTGTCAAAACATGCATGGCTTGTCAAGTCCATTATGCGTCTCCAGTGCAGTAAGTCCAAAATGATGGCTCAAATCTGCAGCTTACAGCAGCACAGTGAGATTCTTGAAGATTGTATCCAAGATCTAGACGCTAGCGTAGTTTAATTAAAAGATGTAGACGAGACCTACAGATCCAAGACTGGTCATGCTCAGCTTCAACCTTCCAACTGGGCCTGACCACCTGTCCCTGGGTGAGGAGGAAGAGGGGACCGACAGATGGTGCTTCAGGGTCTCAGAGAGTCAGGAGCTGCTTTTTCCACTCTCCATCCTCACGCCACTAAAACACCACCACTGACTTAGAGAATCCAACAAGGGCTGCACAAAATATCGTTTGATGCAATGTGATCATTCCAAATAGTCACATCTTAGGACCTGCAAAGCCAAGTTCAGCTTCAGTTTATTCATCCCTCAGGAAATCTGAGGGGAATTATAGATGACCAAGAGCTGTATTGTTGAGTGATTGGGACGTTTAACCTTAAGAGTGCCTGTTTGCTTTAAGGCCTATGACTGTTAGATTTCAAGTGCATTTAAAAGTTGTGTGTACAAGAAATTATAATAATGCAAATTTGTTGCATTTAACTTTTATCCTATGAAGACTACGTAGTTTTATTTGCTTACATTTGACTATTTAACTTATACTTGAATACAGAAAAAACAGTCCAAGGCACTCGAAAAATGTGGAAAAAAATATTAAAAAGCCTTTCATTTTTATTGGCTAATCCTTAAAAAACCAAGGGTAACACTGATGAAGGCAGTTCTTTGCCGAAACGCGTAGGTTTTTTTAAGGATTAGCCATGTGAATAAAGGCTTTTTAATGTTTTTTTTCCATTTTTTTTTCATTCTTAGACTGATTTTTGCTGTTTATTCTGATGACTACCTTACCCCAAGAGCACCGACACATTATTTAAGCTACCCCTGAGCACTTTTAGTTTGATTTTGGATTTTTATACTCGAATGCAGTTAGACTGACCAAAAATGTTTTATAAAAAAATTGCATTTCATTTATGCAGATTTTTTGACCTACAAAATCATCCCAATCAATATAACATTTTTAGCCCAACAAAATTGAGCTATTCAAGTCCTCAGGTGAAATAATTATATTAATATCGCATGAAATATCACAGAAAAACAAACAAACTCAATGTCAGATTTTTTCAATGTTGTGCGGCCTTAAATCCAACATACTAGAATGAAAGGATTATGACATTACATTAGTCTTAAGTTCATTGCACATTAATTCAGAATTTCTGGTCTAAAATACTTGCAGGTAAAACATAAACATGGCATCATAGGGCTGGGCGATATGGCAAAAATGCAATCTAGATAATTATTTTCCATTTTGAACGATAACGATTTAAGTTCTTAATGCTTCCAGATTTAAAAGAGTACACAACAATGACTGAAGCCACAACAATTAGAGGATCCATTCAATTACAAGTTACAAATTTTCCTTCGGCTTAGTCCCTTTATTCATCAGGGAATGCCGCAGTGGAATGAACCGTCAACTTATCCAGCATATATTTTACACAGCAGATGCCCTTCCAGTCGCAACCCAGTACTTGGAAACACCATACACACTCATACACACTCATACACTACGGCCAATTTAGCTTATTCAATTCACCTATAGCACATGTCTTTGCACTGTGGAGGAAACCGGAGCACCCGGAGCAAACCCGCGCGAACACGGGGATAAAACGCAAACTCCACACAGAAAATGCCAACTGACCCAGCCAAGACTCGAACCAGTGACCTTCTTGCTGTGAGGCGACAGTACTGACCATTGAGCCACCATGTCACCCCACAACTTTTAACAAAGATTAAATGTATTTATTTATTATGCAATGATGACTATGCAGTGTTAATTTTCCATTTTATTTCTTTACCTATACTTTATTTTACCAGGACAGTCCCTTTGAGATACAGGATCTCTTCTTCCAGGGAGTCCTAGCCAAAATGTCAGCACTTAAAAGTTTCACATTAAAGACAAATACAAACATAAGACAAACAAAATAACATATTAAAAAAAACAATATTTGCATTTGACTATTTAATTTCTGTACCTGAATACAGTTAGACTCTCCTAAAAACCATACTGTCTGTTTAATTTAATTATCTGTCCTTTGAAATTATCCCAATCAATATAAAGTTCTAAATCCTTTCCAAATTAAGCCATTCAAATCATCTGATGAAACCATATCCATATCAGCAATACCAATTTTTTCTGCAACATTGGAAATCGTTTGACAATTCAAACCCACCGTACAAGCAAAACCCAAAATCCAGAATGCTGTTACACTGAGCACTTCATAACAATCTAAGTGTGTAACAAAGACTGCTGTAGAATACTGTATGCTGGATTCAATGCCTGGTGCACACCTTTCCCTTGCCACTGTTTGGCCAGAGTGTGTGTGTGGTGTGTTTGTCCATCCCTCTGACATACTGCCAGTTCCTGTTCAGGATTAATTTGTTGACAGAGATTTGTGTTGAGGCGGCTGCAGAAGTGTCAAAATGCCACTGGTTTCCTGAAATAAACATTGAATTCGAGATAATCCCTCACAGCAATTTGATAAGGAGGTGGGACTCTTCTTCCTCTCCGCACAAGAGGAGGAGAACAAAAGCATTGGTGCTTGAATTAACTCGGAGCCTGAATTGTTTTGCGATGATTTGCAGCAAATTAAAAAGTAGTCATAATATAGATTTAACAATTGATAATGAAGTTATAGAAAGAGTTTATGAAAATTACGTTTCTTGGTGTTGTATTGGATCATAAAATTAGTTTGAAACCACAAATAAATAATGTGATATCAAAATTAGTAAAAACTGTAGCAGTATTGTATAAAGCAAGATTTATCCTGGATGATAAGTCAATGTATATATTATATAACACACTTATGTTGCCGTATATGAGTTATTGTGTTGAAATTTGGAGGGAATACATATAAATCTAATTTACGACCCTTATGTACAATGCAGATAAAAGTAATTAGACTGAAAGAACATGTGGGGTATTTGGAGCATTCAAATCCTTTATTTTTTAAATTAAAGATACTTAAGTTCAATGATTTGGTTCAATTTAAAACAGCACAATTTATGTTTAAAGCTTGGAATAAATTACTTCCGAAATGCATACAAACGTTTTTCGAAGAAAGACAAGGCGGATATAATCTGAGAGAAGACCAAAATTTTAGGAGCTTGAAAACAAGGACAACTTTAAAAAAGTTATGCATGTCTGTCTGTGGTGTGAAATTATGGAACAGTCTAGAATCGACTCTCAAACAATGTCAGGATATGAATCGATTTAAAAAGTTGCATAGATATATTATTAAAGGAATATAATGATGAAAGTGATTGAAAAAGGATAAAATGAGAAAGGTATGACGAAATTTTAATTAATGCCTATTTGCAGGACTATCTATTTTATTTTATTTATATTTTTTTTTTTGGGATCTATGTTACAAAATATAAAGGTACAAATGGAATCAAACAAATAATTTGTCAAAAATGCCAAAAGGATAAAATATGTCTTATGTGAAAAGAAGAGGTAAGTAAAAGAAGAAATAAGTTTAAGTAATAGACGAATGATGTATGTGGTAAAGGGGTGGGAATATAATAAGCTTGAGCTTCATCCGGCTTCATTTTCAACCATGTTGAAATTTATTTTTTTGTTAAAGATATTTTATGTATGATATTTCTGTTAGAAAACAATTAAATCAAATCAAAAATCAAATCAAAATTAATAAATACACATTAGACTAAGGGTGTACTCACACTAGGCACAATTGTCATGCCCAGGTGCAATTGCACCACATTGCGTTTTTTGCCTTGGGATATTTTCTTGACACACTTTGGGCCCATTAGTACCTATTGAGCATTGTGTCAATGCCACAGCCTACCTGAGTATTGTTGCTGACCATGTTCATCCCTTTATGACCACAGTGTACCAATGTTCTGATGGCTACTTCCAGGAGGATAACGAGCCATGTCAAAGTGTGAATCATCTCAGACTGATTTCTTGAACATGACAATAAGTTCACTGTACTCAAATGGCCTTCAGAGTCACCATATCTCAATCCAATAAAGCACCTCTGGTATGTGGTGGAATGGGAGATTCACATCATGGACATGCAGCCGACAAATCTGCAGCAACTGTGTGATGCTACCATGTTAATATGGACCATAATCTCTGAGGAATATTTCTAGTACCTTGTCGAACCTAGGATTAAGGCAGTTCTAAAGGTAAACAGAGGTCCAATCCGGTTTCTAATAAGGTGTACCTAATAAAGTGGCCAGTGAGTGTAGTTGTTAACTTCCATAGTAATAACAAAAAATACTAATGAAATCAATAGCTACAGATTACCAGGCGGCATTCTTTAAAATATCTTATTTTGTGTTCAAAATACTTAAACTGATTTGGAACAAATTAAGGATGAGCATATAATAAATTTTTTTGTAATGCTCTTTCTTTTCTAAAACCAAAAGCGCCACATCAACAGAGAGAAGAAAACATGCAAATAAAATGCAAGGATTCATCATAGAGAAATAATAAATCATAAACATATTATGAGCATTTTTCTGTGAACGGTATCTTTAACATTGAACTATACTGCACAAAAGTACATTACAATACCGTACACGCTTTTGCACAACTACGAAAGCGCAACATCTACAAGAGGCCTACACTATATTATGATAATGTAAATGCAGCGGCCTGTAATACCACAAGACAGAAGCCTTATGTCTGCTCTCACATCTCTGCTGGAGGGAGTAAGACCTTCCTCCATGCTTGAGGAGTTTCTCGCAGGAGTTATTGAGATGAACTGTCAGAGAGGTGTAAAGAAAGAGCGCAGCGCACACTTTTCCTCATCTCCACTGGTGAAAATCTGGCAAGGGGGGAAGGGGAGGAAACCTGATTACGTGATAATGGCTGGCTGTAAATAAAGAGGCCGTGACAGTCATTTTTCAATGAGCTTTCCTGCCTGGCTGATATTATGTTCAATTAGGCTCAGATATTTCTTGCAAGGGCCGGTGGCAAACGATCAATCAAGTCTGTCAGCGGTCTCTCTTTGCATTTCTGGGAAGGAAGCCAGCATTACTAAATAAGGTGCATAGAGATAGATATAGTCTTCAAAATGGTAATTACTGACTTTGATGCAGTTTTAAGCATTGCAGTTAAATCTGCAATAGACAGAACATTACTGACAATTTGCTTAAAATACTGAAAATAGAGGTAAGGTTAGGGATAAGGTTAGGGGAAAGGGAATTTGCTTGTTTGGCATATTTCATGCTGTAATTAACTTGCATATGTTGCTTATGTTATTTTGTCAATTTTCTATAATATATAAGTTAATATTGATTTTATTTGATATATTAGGGCTACACGATATTGAAAAAACTGACATTGCGATTTATTTTATTTTTCTACGATATTCGCTTGTTAGGTCGTGACGTATCAAGTGACGTATGGAATACTGTTTCCGGGTCCAAGCCGCTACTCATTTGAATTGAGAAAATATTTGTTTATGGCCACTTTTAAGTCCTATCACACATTAAAGTGAATTTTATAGAAAATCATGAATTAAAAAAATTTAAAATAAATAAATATATATATAAAAAAATAAATAAATAAATAATAATAATAATAATAATAATAATAATAATAATAATAATTATAATCACAAAAAATTTTATGTTAAAAATTTATTAAAAAATTTATCACTTTCTGGCCATCTGATATTAGGCATGGATATATATATTGCGATCATGATTTTCGAAAGTATCACATCGATTTCTAAACGTTTTTTATTACAATTTGATGAGTCTCCCCATACCGTTTAATAGAGTGCTTGGACCCGGAAGCCGCTTCGCGTGACGCCACACTTAACAAGCGGATATATTTATTACGATATTGATTATATAATTTCACCATGTCTATTTGGAAAGAATTCATAATTTTCGATAAACTGGGATGATTTTGTAAGGGAGTGCATCTACATAAACTATAATAAACCAAATCGCAAACAATGAGAAATATAGTACAGCAACAACACAGCACAAACCAAATATACAGTACTATACTATATGATATTCTGGAAGTTTAGCAATATTTAGATGCACAAATTTAATAATCAAATATAAAATAACACCATATAGTAAATATACAAAATGCAATTAATTTTCCTTAAATTAAAGATATAAAACACTAAAATTTTTCCCTGAATACAAATCATGAGGGTTTTTCAAAATCTGCTCAATAATAATACTGATTCAACACATTGCAATATCGTTGCTGAAAAAAATATATATTGTGCAGCCCTACTATATATATATATATATATATATATATATATATATATATATATATATATATATATATATATATATATATACACTTTGTCATACTTCTTTAATTTCATTTGTGGTACAGAAGTGTTTAGTCTGAAAAGGAGGTAATTTATTTTGAATTGTGATTTATTTGTTTATTTATTTGTTTGTTGTTCTGTCATTCATTTTCAGAGTAAAATTATTATGTTTAAATGGCAAACACTTAAAGAGAAATGGACTACTGTTTTATTATTATTTTGTGCTGTATTATATGGTTACTGAGCAGCAATAGATAATTTAAAATATAAGGCGTTTTCATGCGATTTTCTGAACTAGTACTGTTTTGAAATTAATGAATGGATAATAATTGTGATAACCACGAAACCGTGATTATTCCTCTGTCTTTAAACGTACAACCAAAATCTATAATCGTTACAGCCCTTATTGAGAGTACACATGAAACAGTATAAAAATGTACAGCCGCCTATAGACAGAGCTTGTATTTGTGGTTATCTGGCATCAAAACTTTTCAAAACACCTGCCATCGTTTTCAAAATGATCTCAAAGAGTGATCTCAAAGAGTGTTAATATTAAAGCAATGGCAATGGCCTTAATAAGTCAAAACAGACACGCACTTCACACAACATAGCTCAAATCGAAGAAGATCAAAACAAACAGTTTCTTCGGCTAAAAGCACAAACACAAACAGCCTCCTCGTCCTATAAAGAAAGCATTCTGATGGCCGAAATGCAGTCAAACAGTCTGATTTACAATTAGCGTCTGTCTTTCACTCCCAAAAGGCAGAGAAAAGTCTAGTACAGACAAGTTTCAGAAGAAAAAGTGTCTTTTGAGAGAGAATTGCATGTAAAGGTTGATCTGTCAAATCTCTAAAACCTCTCGAACCCTTTTAAAACAGTGAAGCATTTATTCTTTCACCTTTTAAAGATCACACATAACATGTATAGACATGGTTTTTAATAAGCCATGAGATATTAAACTGAGTGTCTGCAGGCAAAACTACTCATAATAAAAGCAAGATAACAGCACTTGCGGGATCTGTCTGTTTCCACTGTGTGTGGCCTAAAATAACACTACCTCAGGTCTATAGTGTGCACTACTGACACAGTATCCATGTCAACCAAAGGGAGAGTTCAACATTTATACACAGATATATATACAATATATTATTACAGATATATATTATATACAGATATTTATATATATATATATATGATATATTATATATTAAAAATCTGCCTTTTTAATGTCAACGTCAACAAAAGATCAGAATTTCAAAGGGTCAGGTTATAAAACATGGCAAAGTTGGTGAAGAGAACAAAAATGTTTTTCTGAAGACGGGCTGTTTATGTTACTAACCATCACTTAAAAGAAAGAGTTCAGGTTATTCAGCGGTGAGAAACCTGTCATTTCACGGAGACTGTCTCTTTTCATTTCTAAAATAGGAAATATACTGCAAAAAATAGCTTTTCTTACTTAGATATTTTTTGTCTTGTTTCTGGTCCAAATAACTCTAAATTCTTAAATCAAGAAGCATTTTCTAGACAAGCAACAAAAAAAGAAGTAACAAGACCATTTTTCCTTATCTAGAAAAAGCTTCTTGATGTAAATGTGTTGTGTGTAATTTTTTGACACTTCTAAAGCATAAAAATACCATAGTATGATTGCAAATATTTAAGGAACATTCGTGTTTAACTGAAAAACAATGCTGAAGTCAGATATTCTGCTTTGAAAATGTGCGTTGAGTGCCAGAACGGCTATCTTTGTTTTGGTTCTTTTAACCCTCTCACTGTCAGTTTAGCCAATTATATTTCAACAGCCCGGGTTGCCTTGTTGGAAAACCATGTTTTTCATTTCATTCATTCAGAAAGGCTCTCAAAGCATGCATCCGTGACCGAAATGCGACCTCCGGTGCACAGTAGCAGACTCCAAAATGAGAAGCAGATTCAGAGTTCCACATGATGGTTAAACTCTCCCAAAAAATCTTCTGGATCTGGTAAACTATAATCCCAACATATAAACTCAACATTGCAATATCGATGCTGAAACGATATATTGTGCAGCCCTAGTTTACCTAAGTATACTGGTGTCCTAAAAATTGTGTTGAATATTACCATTGTTAAAACTTGGATGGAAATATTAAACCATCAAGATTAAATCATGATCAAGGTTATGTTAACATGGAAAAACATCAAGTCAAACTTTGAATACCTTATAAAGCATTTAGTTGAAACCTGACTAACTTATTAAAATAAGTTAAAGCAACTTAAAAATATTGTGGTCTTGACTTTTTGTCATTAATTTTTTTACAGTGTAATGGACATTCAAAAAGCAGCCAATTATTTAAATAACTAAATAAAAATACATAATAATAATAATAATAATAATTCAATTCATATTTGCAACTGCGAAAATATTACATGAGTTGCTATCAAAACAAACAACAGAGCAGGAATGCTACCAAATAGCTATCCATTAAGAAACCATTCACTACATTTTTAAATTAAAAACAGTACAGCAGCAATCACATGGACAACACATTTAAGTCTCTCCTGAAGCAAAAAACAAAGCAACACTCTTGAGAACACATGAAGACAATACTCAATACAAGCCTCTATGCTTTTTCAATTATAGCTATTTCATTAATGGATATGAGCCTCCTCATTGATTTACCCTTCCTGCTGTCAATGAACAGAGGACTGGAGTTCACTGGCTCTTTGTCATTACCAGGTCCTAATCTAAAATTCATAGCTTCAGAATGAAAAAAAAAAATGATGTAAGCCTCACCTCGATGAGCAATTCCACAGTGAAGTGTATTACCTGCACCTCTCCCAGGAAATGTCATCTGATAAAAAACACGTAATCAACAAAATTAGGGTCAATAGTAAGGAGAAAATCTAATCAGCGAAAGCAGAAGCAGCTCTCTGAGGAAAATCTACATGGCGGGAGGTAATTGGGAAACACCTAGCATCGGATCCAGGGAGAGCCCTGTTATTCCACAAACAATGGATCGTAGACTTCACACAGATGTAACTGTTCAGAATCACTGGTTTCTTCTATATAAGGCTATTGTGCAATGCATATTGTGCAAGGCATAAGCTTGGTTTGAGTAATTTGATATATATATATATATATATATATATATATATATATATATATATATATATATATATATATATATATATATATATATATATATCTCATATGGACAAAATTATTGTTTATTTTTTTTGTGGAGTCATTTTCTTTCTTTCTTTCCTCAGGTCTTTACACTGGCTCCCAGTTACATTCAGAATAGATTTTAAAGTATTATTACTGGTCTAAAGATCACTAAATGGCCTAGGACCTCAATACATTACAGATATGCTCACTGAATACAAACCTAACAGATCACTCAGATCTTTAGGATCATATCAACTAGAAATTCTAAGAGTTCAGTCAAAGCAGGGTAAATCAGCTTTCAGCTACTATGCCCCTTGCTGCTGGAATCAGCTTCCAGTAATGATCAGATGTGCTTCAACATTAGGCACATTCAAATCAAGACTGAAAACACATCTGTTTAGCTGTGCCTTTACTGAATGAGCACTGTGCTACGTCCGACAGATCACACTATAATGTTTTTCTCTTCTTTTTCATTCTTTTAAAACACATTTTATCAGTTTTTTATGCTTTTTAAAAAAAAAACATTTTTATTATTTGTTTTTATTTCTCTTTTACTTGTCTCTTTTATTCCTGTTTATGTAAAGCACTTTGAATTGCCACTGTGTATGAAATGTGCTATATAAATAAACTTGCCTTGCCTTCTTTTCAGCTTAGTCCCTTTATTAATTTGGGGTAGCCACACCGGAATGAACCGTTAACTTATCCAGCATATGTTTTACGTGACGGATGCCCTTCCAGCTGCAACCCATCACTGGGAAACATCCATACACTCACTTACATTCATAGACTACGGTCAATTTTAGCATACCCAGTTCACCTATAGCCCATGTCTTTGGACTTGTGGGGGAAACCGGAGCACCCAGAAGAAACCCAAGCAAACACGGGGAGAAAATGCAAACTCCACACAGAAATGCCAACTGGCCCAGCCGGGACTCGAACCAGCAACCTTCTTGCTGTGATGCGACAGTGCTAACCACTGAGTCACCATGCCACCTTTTTTTGGTAATATTTTTTCATAATTTATTTGAACGCAATATTACATACAACTACAGGGATAAAGAAACATGAGGAACAACATTGTGAGAAAGTTGTAATGTTGAAAGTACAAAGTTATATTTTATTTAGCAGTAGCTCTTGATTCGCACTCATTAAATAATAACTTTGTATAGTTTTTATTTTACATTCCCCAGTGATACAAAACACCAACGTTTCGGCACAATGCCTTCCTCAGTGTATGACACAATCCTCTCACGCTACCCTTTTATCCCACATTCTGTCACATTACGTCATTAGATGGCCACTCAATAATTAAAAACAACCTCATTTTCATTTTAATATACTATAACTAACCACGCAAAAAAATATTCACCTTTAAAAACTATTTCACAGGAAAATAACATATCAATTATCAGTCACTTATTTATGTCTACATCAACACAATGAAATTCTGACAGTCCAAAACATTAAAAATACATTTTCATCTCATTATTTGTATCATTACTTGCTCAAAATTCATGATTCACAATATTATAGCTAAACAACAAACCATTAAAGAAACACAGAAAGGTCTAATTCCTCATTTATCCCTCTTTGTGTAAGTGATTTTAATTTATGATTCCAGAACACTTCTCTTTGTAAATGATCTTTTACTCAGATTACCTCTGCTATGTGACTCAAATGCTTCCTCAATACCTATACATTCTAGTTGTTTAACGTCATGTCCAAAACCTACAAAATGTCTTGCTACTGCCGAAGTTATATCTTGTAATAATTAGTATTATATCTTTTAATCATTAGTATATCTTGTAATCATTATAGTTTTTAAAAAGCAGTTTATATTTTTATTAATAATTATTAAATATTTCCACATTTTTAAAATTCAACATTTGCCCTCAGGCTCTAAATAAAATAAGAAATATGGTTACATATGAATGAGCAAATTTCTGAGTATATACTTTAAAATGTATATAAATCACTTACTAAACATATTTAAAATATACATAAATATTTAATTGATTTAATTTACAGAAATGGTACTATATTGTGATTCACAGTTAAAATCCAAATTATTAGCCCTCCAGAATTAATTTTATCTTTGTCATGATGACAGTAAATAATATTTTACTAGATATTTTTCAAGATGCTAGTATTCAGCATAAGTGGCATTTAAAGGCTTAATTAGATTAATTAGGCAGGTTAGAGTAATTAGGCAAATAATTGTATAACGATGCTTTGTTCTGTAGACAATCAATAGAAATATTGCTAAAAAGGGCTAATAATATTGACCTTAAAATGTTTTTTAAAAATTTTAAACTGCATTTGTTCTAGCAGAAATAAAACAAATAAGACTTTCTCCAGAAGAAAAAATATTTTAGGAAATACTGTAAAAAATTCCTTGCTCTGTGAAACATCATTTGGGAAATATTTGGAAAATCATTCACAGGAGGGCTAATAATTTTGACTTTAACTGTATATCGTTATCTGGATAAAAGATGGCTTATATCGTGATTTTTGTCATATGTGCACTAGCACACTGAACAAATTTCTGATTCATATTCTTCGATATGCAATAAGTAATTTGGTCTTTATACCAACAATCTTCTTTCTGTCACGCTGCGTGTTCATTTTAGAAGGCGTAGCATCCTAACAAGGGTTCATCATGCTGAAAAATTGGGGAACAGCAGCTGTGCTTTTTGCGACTGTAATTAATTCATGTTCTGCTAGAATCCCAGGTGATCAGTTTTGCATATCTAATGGAGTCAAACCAAAGAGAACGATGGAAAGAAGCCCATCCACCACAAATGCCATCGAAACGAGTCTATATACTTTAATAGTCCTCCAAGACTAGCCTTTAAGTCTGGGCGAGGAACCAAAATGCCCCTGAAGCATCCGGCTGGGCAACCAGGAAGCCCAAGCCTCGTCTACTTGCCTCACGGTAGGATTTACACCACGCTAAACATGTCATACTTGGAGAGGCAAGCGAATGTGTATCGGTTTACATGTAAAATCAGATTCTCAGAGACGGAAGTGAAACATGGGCCTTGAGGAATCTCTAAGCCAATTAGTTCGGCTCTTGAGAGCAGAATGTGCCCATTCTGAGGGGCGAACATGGATCGGATGCAAAGTAAGCTTAGGTTTTTGTGATGACTGGCCTAAAGTGTTTTGAGCATTTCAAGTGGTTTATTTTATAATAAAACCTTTGTGGTTGATCATCTGCTTCTGTTTCAAGAGCTTTAGTAAACAAAGAATTGCTTTTGAATACATTAAAGTGGGTTGCACGATATATCGTTTTAGCATCGATATCGCAATGTGCACATCTGCAATAGTCACATGGCAAGATATGCAATGTTGAGTTAGGTTTATAGTTGACACAGGAAGTCTACCTGTGTTTTAAGGCCTGTGACTTTATAAACATTTCAAGAGAGTTTAAAGCATTCAGGCACAAAAAAAGTTTACCATTTGTAACAAGATACATTTCATATTATTATTTATATGATGCAGTGTTTTTCCCAGAGATGGGTTGCGGCTGAAAGGGCATCTGCTGCGTAAAAAAGTGCTGGATAAGTTGGCGGTTCATTCCGCTGTGGCGACCCCGGATTAATAAAGGGACTAAGCCGAAAAGAAAATGAATGAATGAATGATGCAGTGTTCTTTTACATTTGAGGTATCCAATTTCTGTACCTGAATGCTGTTTGATAAAACCATAAATCAATAATGCTTGTAATTTGTTTATTATTTTTATGCATGATTCGGTCCACTATTTGAATCAATCTGAATTAATAAACACTTTCCAAATAGGGGTATTTACGGCATCTGGTGAAATTGGTGGTATTCATATTGCACTCTTTATCACAGAAAAATAAATCGTGCAGCCCTACATTAAAGCACTTTTAAAGGCAGTTCACATGAAACGTGTTTTTTTTTTCCCCAATGCATTACTTTTCTATTGTTTTTCAATGTAAACAAGTGCTTGATGGATACGTGTTACTGTTATGCTAGCGTCTCGCATCTTTTAAACGGCTACGCAAGTGAGCACCGCATTTCTAGGCGCAGAGTCGATTTAAAAGAATTTTCACATGCAGTGCTGCTCATCACTGTTAGTTCCAAAGCAGTGGACCAATCAGAAGAACTCAGAAGACAAAAATATGCTGTTCACACAGACAAAAAAGTTACGGAATTTTTCCAGAAAAGACCATTCACACATCCATTCCAAAATACCAGTAAATTCTGACATCATTAACCAAAAATGACCTCTAAATGGCTCGTTTGTATTTGTAAACATAGAGGGAGTCGGCCTTTTGTTGATGATTTCACTTTTATTTAAAGCTTCAGCATTCATGCAGCTGCTCTGTCCCAGAGACACCCAAAAGGCAGTAGACGTCTTACGTCAGCTCGTTCTAGACATGAACGCGAGCTTTCCGGCAATTTTCCTTCTGCGTTCACACAGAGCAGCATTCCGGCAAATTATCGGTAATGATACAACTTCTATTTCTGGAAAATAGCCGAAACGAATTTACCGGTATTGTCAAAAAGGGCTTGTTCACACATGATCCCTTTCCAGGAAAAGTGCTGGTAATTTTCCAGAAAGGTCTGTATGTATGAAAGAATTTATTCACTGTGTTTGGATACCCTCATGCTTTATGTTGCATTTTGTTTTTCAAAGTGGTCCAAAGCGTTGCGTCTCGCATTTTTAGAAGCAAAGACGCATTCAATGTGAATAAGCCCACATGTTGGGTTCACACTACACCAGTGTTTCTTAACTACGTTCCTGGAGGCCCACGAACACTGCATGTTTTGGATGTCTCCTTTGTCTGTCACACCCATTACAGGTCTTTCAGTCTTTGCTAATGAGCTGGTGATCTGAATCAGGTGTGTTTTGTTAAGGAGGTAGGAAAATGTGCAGAGCTGGTGGTACTCCAGGAATGTGGTTGAGAAACACAACACTACACGATATCAGCACAATTTTGGTAGGATTCATTTTCAACGTGAACTGGGACACAAGAATCACTCGTCTCATACAGTGGTACATAGTGGATGACAACCAACAGATATTTGGTCTAGGGCTGGGTGATTAATCAAAAGAGATTTTCAAGTGCAAAATTGTTGGTTCTAGTAAAACTCCAGCACGTTTTGTTTTTTTTTTTAGATATAGAGCAGCATTTATTGCACAGAGCCATAGATCACTATGAAGCTACGCAAAAGAGCTGTCATTATTACAGGACGATTATCACGGTCATTATCGTCCAGTTAAACTGATTTCGATATCGAATTTGATTTTGCATAGCTTGTTGGTGAAGCTTGTGTAGTGAATGCTGGATGTGAAAATTACCACAGTTAACATGATTTTACTTCCATGAGATGATTTAATTGTCTTGGGATTATTAGTCATGATCAGGGCCGGTGCATCCATAGAGGTGACCCAGACGACCCAGAAAAGAGAGTGCGCCATCCGCAATGTTCATCCCTCCCCGGTCCTCACTTTCATCCGCGATACTACAACCCCAATCAACCCCCCCCCCCCCCCCCCCCCCCCCTTCCTCACTGTAGTATGTGCAACCACACCGTCTGTGATTTTCAGTTTCGATTTGCTCCAGCCCTGGTCACAATGAATTAATAAAAGCAGTTAAATCTTCTGTTTATAATGCAACGCTATTGGGACTTCCTTGGTTTCTTCTTTGGATATTTGGAGTTTCAGTGCAAGAGTGCCCTTTGGGAGGGATTGAGATTTCACAGAACCACTTTTCTCAAACAAGATGTGCATAATAGACACAATTCTGCACAATCACATTGACAATATAATTTCAATTAATCTCCAAACTCTAATTTAGCCCTAAATAGGCTGCAATGAAGTGAATGAAATGTCACGTAAATTGGAAAATTCTGAATAAATTAATAAAAAAACTAATCAAACCATTTTGATTAAACCAAAGAGACTTTAGGGTGTCTGAGTGAATGACATGGCTTAATTTACTCAAGCATCTTGATTAAATTTAATTTAATGAATGAAGTTCAGTTTAGTTTAGATCTGAGAGTCACTTCACCAGCATTTCACCATTTAATGTCTTCATATAACATGTGCACACAAATAAAATCAACTAAACAGGGTAAACAAAGTGCCAAAAAACACATTTTTTTACACTTTTACCACAATAAAGCCAATTAATTTTCATAAGAAAAAAAACTATCCAAAGAAATGGCCCTGCCATTGTTTATACTCTTGTTTCCAGAAGCCACTTCCAACAGTACTGCCACTTTTTTGATGACATCACGCATATCATTGCAAGCGGCAAATACTGACTGCTCAGGAAGCAATGTGTGGTCAGAAATGTTTCTTCTTCACAATAAGTCAATAATTTTGAATGATTTTTATATATTCAAAATCTGAAATCAGTGATATCTCAACAAACTAAAAACAATAGTCATACCTGAACCTGGCATTACATCAACACCAACACTTTTCTTGTGATACGCTGCTATAAAAATCTCAAATTATTCACAAGCTTTGCGGTCAGCGCGTGCATTTGCAAGCAGTCATAAAGTAGACACACAAATCTCAGCACAAGTCAATTAAGTGGCCGTTGCACCTGGTGCTGTGCTATTGGGCCATATGCCAAGGGACGTGCACGGCCTCAGCTGACCATAAATCACCGGATAATGCACAGCATGGCCAAGGTGAAAGTGTTCCATGTTTCTCCTTTTTCATTACAATAAAACTGAAAATGTTTGCAAACAGAAGCTGAAAAAGTCCTATTTGGAGGCCAAAACAAATCTGAGGCATTTAAAAAAACAAAAACAAGCTTTTAATTCTGGAAAACGCTGCAGTTTTAATAATCTCAACCCAAAGCACTCACCTTTTTCTGATCCTCCAGACCATGAATCACTTGCTTCCGCTTTTGAGGCTGAGATGCAGACGCCTCGGCTCCCGACTCAGACATCTTCCTGAAACACTCCTTGAAGTATCCACAGCACTTCTTCAAATAACAATCCAATGCTCTCCGACCGGTTCCCGTATTCCCAAATCCAAAGTCCCTATGCGACCGCACTAATTCCCTTTGCCACAGAAATGTCCGTTCATTCGTGCGATTCATTGAGGCTGGAGTAGAACAGACGCGTGTTCACACCATGGTGCATCCCTTCAGATGAAGCCCAGCACGGCTGCTCTGTGACAGGCATCGGGAAGGGGGGAAGGGCCCCTGGGACCGGCGACCCCAACTTCATAATTACACATTTTTAATTCACAAAGTCATGATGATCCCAGAATCTGCAAATGGCATAACGTCATGCTCTTGCAGCTTTACGTCACAAGCTGATTCTTGTAAAAATACTCTAAAAGTATCCAGAGCCAGTGTTTGTGCTGCGGGGATTTGTCTTCTTTGCATGAACAGGTGCATGTGGGTCAAAGAGAAACAAGACAAACATCATTTTAGTTCATTTTAATACAAAAGAATGACTAAGTAAGTCAAAATATCTAGTAAAAGTAAAGTAAAACTAGTCGAAAATAAAATTTGCAATTAACTTATTCATCCTTATCCAATATTTGGGTAAAAACTTTCTTTAGTATAATCTCAAAGATGTTTAGATGAAATTGTGGTCTTCGGTGATTTACAAAAGGCAAAACATTTGTGAAATTATTGATCTGGAGACTCAAAACTATTAACTAATCAACAGCATCATTCACTCACTGCGGATAATAGCTTTCTTTTGGCTTCATAATGCCTTAATATATTCACAGTAGTCGCTGAATAATAATTTTGTTTCTCCTATAAAATGTTATTTTTGGACAAAGTCCCAAAAGAATGACCAAATGATCACAGTTTCAGCTATAAATCTGCTTTAATGTATGTTGCAAAACTACACTGGATGGCTAGATGAGTAAATTAACTGTAAATGTTAATATTTGGCGAAAATATCCCTTTAAACAACTGAATTAACTTAATATTGAAACTAAATAGAATAGAAGAATTTAATCATGTTGTCAGATTTTTTTGTTGGATCACTACTTTCAATAAAAGACCTAACAATTAAAGTTATACCACATTACACATGGTCATATAACATCCCAACAGCAAAAAAAAAAGAAGAGCAAAACACAATTTTAATGCAGTTTCTACACTAAAATAAGGGACATTTTACCAGAAACATACATTTTCACTCTTAAAAATTGTGACAGGGTCTGACTTAAGCTTGTTGTCCTCAAAAAAACATGCAGAAACAAGCCTAAAATCATACAATTCAGAGATAGAATGCATCCTTGATCACTGTCAGCTTCTTCTCCATCAAATGATGTCACTTCAGAGTCATAACCTTAAAGGTATATTGCACGCATTCTTTGTTAAATTTAATGCAAATGTGACAGGACTGACAGAAACCAGGGGACAATTGCAAATTTATTTGCATTATATATCTGTAGTATATTATTTGTAGAATTTATTTATAATTTCATGTTTTTAATCAATTGATTTGAATGATAACTTAAACTTTGCTATTTCTGAAGTATTTATTTTTCTAAATAACAGTTTTTAGCATGACAAAAGCTGTAGTAATTAAACTTTTAGCTATTAAAGCTGTAGGTTCAATTGGGCTGAGGATCGGGACAATGACAGGGTGTGTATATTTGTAAAGTGTTTTAATAAAGAACAAATATTTGAGAACCAAATGAATGACATATTCCTATGCAGAACAACTCACAGAAATCAAACAGCAGTCCATTTTAGAAATGTTTGGGATTAAATAGTTTTTAATTCACTGTATTTATGTTTTTATTTCAGGGACAGCGAATAGAATGTCCCATAAATGGTTCTAAATACAGTTTCTTCGCCAAAATAAATAATCACTACAGTGTTCAACTTTGATATTTTTAAAAATGCTCACTCGTGAGCGGCAGACAAGCAAATAACAATCCAAATATTTATTTTTAAAACACTTAAAACATTAATCTGGCATCTTTTTTCTGTACGCACGCATGAAAACATTGACTTCTGATTTAACTAATCATGTTTCAGCCATGCAGCCCCTCCTTCATTGTAGTCGAGATGCTTTGGTTCCGAAGTGATTGAGTATAAAAATGTAACACCGCACAATAATTCAAAGCCGCGAACTTACAGATGAGATGTGACGAGGCATATTCAAGTCCAAACACAAACTTAATGACGACAGACCGTAAAATAGGAGAAAACTCACCGGAGCAGGAGCTGTGAGCGTCCGCTGAGGGATGCGGAGCAGCAGTGCACGCGCGGAGCCACAGCAGCTTCACTCCAGCACATGACGTCATTCCGCACACACACACACACACACACTCGTGTGCTTTTTAGACGCTTCATACCGCTGAACGTCTCCATGGTAACCGCTATAGCGAAAGCGCACACTGACACCTGGCGGCAGACAAAGGCAATGTAGCGAAAAACAGTCGTGTTGGAAGCCAATGTATTCATTTTTTACTTTATATAGATTACATCGAATACAATATCAATAAAAATAAATAAATAAAATAAAATATTAATGCATTCGTTTAGAATTGGTAAGTTTATATTTAAGTCACTGTGGCACAGTGGGTAGCACGCTCGCCTCACAGCAAGAAGGTTGCTGGTTTGACTGGGCCAGTTGGCATTTCTGTGTGGAGTCTGCATGTTCTCCCCATGTTCGCGTAGGTTTCCTCCAGGTCCTCCGGTTTCCCCCACAGTCCAAAGACATGCACTATAGGTGAATTGAATAAGCTAAATTGGATGTAGTGTGTGTATGGGGGAAGGGGGCGTGCGTGCGTGCGTGCGTGTGTGTGTGTGTGAATGAAAGTGTATGTAATTAAATGTTAAACTACTTTTGAACAGTTATTTTTTAGTGCAATAACATTTCACAATTTTGCAATTTGTTCTGTATTTTTGATGAAATAAATGCAGCCTTGGTGAGCAAGAAAAGCTTATTTAAAAACATTTAAACATCCTACTGACCACAACGATTGACCGGGACTGTATTTTAAGTTGTCTATTTAAGTAGAATTAAAATAATTTACAGATATATGCATGCATATTTATACACATAATAAATATACACAGTACGCACACATACAGTTTAAGTCAGAGTTATTAGCCCCCCTGAATTATTCGCCCCTTTGTTTATTTTTTCCCCAATTTCTGTTTAACGAAGAGAAGATTTTTTTTCAACACATTTCTAAACTTAATAGTTTTAATAACTCATTTCTAATAACTGATTTATTTTATCTTTGCCATGATGACAGTAAATAATATTTGACTAGATATTTTTTAAGACACTTCTATATAGCTTAAAGTGACATTTAAAGCCTTAACTAGGTTAATTAGGTTAACTAGGCAGGTTAGGGTAATTAGGCAAGTTATTGTATAATGATGGTTTGTTCTGTAGACAGTTGAAAAAATATATAGCTTAAAGGGGCTAATAATTTTGACCTTAAAGTGTTTTTAAAAAAATAAAAACTGCTTTTATTCTAGCCGAAATAAAACAAATAAGACTTTCTCCAGAAGAAAAAATATTATCAGACATACTGTAAGAGTATTAATTAACAGTATAATTTGGGAAATATTTAAAAAAGAAAAAAAAATTAAAGGGGGGCTAATAATTTTGAATTCAACTGTGTATTATGCCAAAATGTGCAATTAATAAACAAAATTAAATTAAAAAGTTTTTATATTTACAGCTTTTTATATGAAGGCATTAACATCTTTTTTTCATAATAAACAAAAAGTGCTATGTTTCAGACATATTCAATTTAGACAACACAATATCAACGCTTCTGTTTAAAAAAAGTTATTTTAAAATAAAAATAGAAATTTAAAAAACTATATTTGGTGAAAAAAATAACCATAATTTTCATTTACAGCAACTAAAAACTTTTGCCCTTATTTTAAACGAAATGAAAAAAATTAAATTGTCAGACTTTTGTCTAATAAATTCAGTAAAGTAAATTGTCAAGCTGTGTCTTCATTTTATATTTATAACACTTCACAATTAGGTTGTAAAGTGCAAAGTTGGCCCATTATAACCCTTAATTTGGCCCACCATCCCATCTGAGAGGAAAAGTGAGTATGATGGAGAGGGTTGGGACGAGCGCCTTTAACACAGAGATCATGGTTTTTAATTTGCCGTGACCTTTCTTGTTTGTTTTATTGCTGAGCTACAAAAAAAGTAACCTGAAAATAAATGTTTTAGTTAAATGAATCTGATTTAAAAAAATACTGTCACTTGACAGATAGAGGACTGCAAAAGACAGTGGCGAGCAAATCAAGGCAAAAACTAGTATAACTCTGTTATGAATGAGATTGTTTTGTTTTCATAGTAATAAGTTCATTATTAAATGTGAAAACAAATCTGTATTCGTTAATATAAAGCATGGCTTTCTAGTCTATTTAAAACATTATTAAATAAATTAGGAAATTACCCATGGCAAATATATTTACCTTCGGCCCACTAGCCTCAATCAAGTTTGGTTTTTGGCCCTTCATAAGAAAAAGTTTGGGCTATATTGTTAACTGTAAATAAATGTTAACAAGAATCAATTTTGATTTTAATAATGCATCAGTAAATGTTCAAGTAGGATTAATAAATGCTTTTTAATCCTATCCTACATGATTAGCTCATGTTTTATACATTAACATGAAACCTCAGAGTTTGGTTGGCTTGGACTGATTTAAAAAAATGTGGGGAAAAACTCAACAACAGTGTCTTTAGTATTTAATCAATTCTCTCTTTTGAGAGATTTGATTAACCACTGTATGTACCAAGGTGTACAGGGCGGATTTAAGCAACAAGTGAAGCAAGCAGCCACTTAGGGCTGCAGAAAATTTGGGGCCCCTAAAAAATACCTAGAGGAATAAAGTATACACATAACATCGTTCTCTATTGTATTTTGTATGGTGGGGGTCTAACAAAATACATTTTAATGTAACTATAACATCTATGCAAATTTGTATTACACCCCCAATCATGGAGCAGTCCAGCAGTCAAGTCAGGTAAAGATTCAGTTTTAAAAACAATTTATTATTTTTAATTCATTCATTTGTTGTTGTTGTTGTTGTTATTGTTGTGAATTAATTTTAAGAAAACAAATCAATTAAATGTAAGATTCCATTAAGATAAAACATAGAAAAGGAGATTCAGTGATACAAGAAAAAAACAGCAAAATAAATGAATAAATTTTTTTATAAAACTACAAAGGGTCCATTTTAGGACTGGGCCCCATGGCTGGAACTGCTTCAGGCCCACAAATCACGAAATCCGGCCCTGGCTGTGAACAATTAAGACCACATAACAACTTTATTTATATATTTATTTATTTTTTACACAACAAATCACTTAACAAGAATAATATCACTTAACAAGAATGGAATAGGTGACGCAGTGGCGCAGTAGGTAGTGCTGTCACCTCACAGCAAGAAGGTCACTCGGCTGGGTCAGCTGGCGTTTCTGTGTGGAGTTTGCATGTTCTCCCTGTGTTCGCGTGGGTTTCCTCCGGGTGCTCCGGTTTCCCCCACAGTCCAAAGACATGTGGTACAGGTGAATTGGGTAGGCTAAATTGTCTGTAGAGTATGTGTGTGTGTATTTGTGTATGTGTTTCCCAGGGATGGGTTGCAGCTGGAAGGGCATCTGCTACGTAAAACAAGTGCTGGATAAGTTGGCGGTTCATTCCGCTGTGGTGACTAATCCAAAAAGACTTAATAAAAGGACTAAGCTGAAAAGAAAATGAATGAATGAAGAATGGAATAAAATGAAATAAATTTAAATAAAAAAATTATAAAAAAAAAAAACAGAAGAGTTTTTCATTTATTCATTTACATAATTATTACATTACATGATGATTATTTTTCTAATTTTAGTTATTATCAAGAGTTATCAAACGCACTTTTACAAAAGGAAATGCAAATATACAAACATTTTATAAGAGAAGCATATACTAATCATTTTAATTGCTTTTCTATTTTTAGACTTAAAATTCACCCTTATTTACATTTGAATCTCCTTTTCTAGCACCATGAGGAGAGGTTTGCTTTTGGCAAACTTGGATTTATGTATGACATTTACATAATGATAAAATAAAGTTATATTTATATAATAAAACCAGCATTATTTAAAGAGCAATCCTTAACATAATAACCCAAAATTGCATGTTTATAAGGTAAGGAAAATGATTTCAAAATATTATGAGCAGTAAAAGCTTCAACATTAATCCAAATAAGTCGAGAATATTGGCAGGACCAAAATAAATGTGAAATAGTTTCATTAAAGCCTCCACAAAAACAGCATTTTAACTCCATATCAATTTAAAAATTATGTAGAAATATTTGTGTAGGATAAACTCTATGAAGTACTTTAAATTCTTTAGCCTTATTTGTAATTTAAAATTGAGGTAACGATCATACTTGAGTCCAGTTTATATTATTAAAGATATTGTTCCAGTAAAAAAACAACAGGTATAGACGTATTTTATTTTAAGATTTAATATCTATTTTTGTGAATACTAAGCTTAAATCCAAAGAAACAGATAAAACCAACTGAGGTCTGTTCAGGTCTAGGAGGACAAACAGAAAGCGCTGATGTACATACACTGCTTTTGTACAGCATATGTTTACCATCAGAAGGTATTGCTCCCGTTAGTATCGTAAATTCCTGTACCACGTAACAACTTGGTTCACTGAGTTTTTTGCCCCATGACCTGCTGTCGTACTACCAACCGGAAGTCTAACCCCGCCCCGTCTGGAATCCTACGGCTGTGATTGGCTGAGAGGCGAGTGGAGGCGGAGCGGGTTGAAGCGCGCTGTGTCCAGTTTCTAGGCGGGACAAATGGTCAAACTGATCAAATAAACTTTTTTACTCAGTAGGAAAAGGCCATAGAAACTTTTTTTCCTCAGCTATGCACCGAAACCAGTCTGCTTTTTCTTTTTATCCGTTCACGTTTACTTTAATGTGACTTACAGAAGAGTTTGGATGCCATATTCTCGTAGAACTGGAACTGTATAAGTGTGATATTTACTTCTGAGGTGCTTTTACGGTTTTATTAGCTCGACAGATGCCGAATAGTATGTGAGAGTCCTACATCTGTCTTTTTTTGAGGGTGAGTAGCTTTTTATATCTTGTCGTGTTTTGTTGTTTTACTGTTATGGAGACTGAACTGAAGGAACACAATGTACGATAGTTGCCTGTAAGATACGAGTTAGCCGGTTTCAGGCTTTTATGTCTTAACATATTTGCTTTAGTTCGTAAATTTAATCAAAAGCACACGTTTAAGCTGTAATGCGGTAGCTATTTCATTCATTCGTTATACTTTAGGACAAACCAGACTGGCGGCATTTGGCTCCCTGGCTTTGAACCCGCGCGAACTGTGTGAAACCGCTCATTTTTAGTGTTATAATCTAGTATAATCACAGTCATGAGGTAAATATGAGTGTATACATGTACATGATTAATACCTGAGCGCCAAGTGTGTTTTATAGACTTATTGAAACGCTTTAAACAGCAGATAAGCCACCTATGCTTGTACTCGGTCATTTTTTTCTCAAGCGGGTTTCAATAAATGTTTCAGTTTAATTATGCTGTTGAAATGTTCAAAACGCAAGACATTAAACTAGCAAAGTTATTCATATCGCAAGTTGTAATAAAGTTTGGAACTTCCGGATTAAATCTTTCGCAATCTGCGAGATTCCGCGCCAAGATTTCAAAATGCGAGGAGGCGCGCGGGACCTGGTGAAGTCCCGCCTCTGTGCGCCGCTCTCGTTGGCTATTGCCATTTTGGGGCGTGTTTACGTACAACTTCTCCTTCGCCATTCGATGGAACGCTTGTCAGTTATTGCTAAGCGCAAAATAATAAACACTAATTTCAAATCATAATATTTGTTATTGATTTATGTACATTGATTTGCATCTGTTGAGTTATAAAATACATTTTTAGCAAAGCGTTAAAAATTATAACCGACACTGATCTCCGCAATGTTGTCTCCAGCAATGTATAATGCTGTAAAGAAACGGTAATATTGGTTTAACGTGGTAAATGTAACACATAATGTCAGGGAACATTGATTATCGTAACGTTGCCTGTTGTTTGTTTAGGTGGAAAATGTCCAGTACATTAACAGAAGGTCAAACATTAATCAAGAAATCTTTAAGTCCATTAAAGGCAACATCAACAAATAACAAGGTGAGTTATTCATAATATTTTTACATGACAAATCGTTTTATTGTAAGCAAAACTGACAAATAGTGTAATTATAATGATACAACATGATGTTATTTCAATATAAACAGGGGCATGTTTTTGTGGAACCACAAACACCATTAAAAAACTCAAATAAAGCTTCAACATCTGAAGCTGCACTACCGGAGACCCATAAAAACATGGGGCCCCTGACAACACCTACTAAAGGCCTTGATGCACCATCAAGCGACCCTTGGACACCCACTTCCAACCTAAAAATGCTCATCAGTGCAGCCAGTCCTGAGATTCGCAACCGCGAGAAAGAACGTGCCGTGGACAGCAGCGAATCAGAAAACTCGCAGGTATCCGAAAAAGTTATTAAATTAATGTTTTAGTTAATATTTATCATGTTAGACTTCAGAAATATAATTTGACAATCTTCTGCATGCAATTTCTCCTATTTCATGGGGTGTCAAACTCAGTTCTTGGAGAACCGCAGCCTTGCACAGTTTCAAGCCTTCTGTAGTTTAGCTGTAGGTTTCAAACAAGCCCGAAGGACTCAATTGGTTTGATTAGGTGTGTTAATTTAGGGTTGGAACTAAACTGTACAGAACTGCGACTCTTCAGGGTAGAGTTGCACCAGCTGTTCATAAGTTTTTCTTAAACTGTAACGTAAAGTCCACACTAGGGGCTTAGTAACTAACTACTAGGTAGTTTGTAACTAATTTTGTTCTTACTTCGGTTGCACCACATGTTCTTACGGCAAAGCATAGTTAGTAGGTCGTTAGCTCTCGGTAAACTTATGCGCAGTTGTATTGATCGACACAATATCCAATAAAAAGCATTTAAATCATTAAACTGCTTTCAAATTCTGCAACTATTGTGTCTATATATACCTGTTCTATGAAAATTAAATGATAAATTACATTTTTATAGTAAATTACAGTCGGTCACTAATAACAGACGCACATACCTGCATTGCGAGCCGTGACTGCACGCGAAATACACACAAAGTTATCAAAACATTAAATTAGATTTTTTTTTATACATCCTACACTTAAAAGAGAAAAGAGCAGGGAGAAAAAACTGTCATGATAAAATTCTTGATTTAGTTGATGGATACAATTAACACAAAACACTCCTTGAAAGAAAATTAAACTCCTCTTTCACAAACCGAAAAACAATGCGAGATTTGGAGGGAAAATAGGGCTGTGAGTAGAGGAAGATCATCACGAGCTCCGCTATATAAACTAATCTCCCGGTCATCTCTTTTCTACCGTCATACATTGAGGGAGGCTGCCGTAAATATTTAGTTGAACGTAGCGTTATGTTTAAACTAAGTTCAGTGGTGCAACACAAAAATATTTAGTAGTGCATAAATTGTAACTTCGTGTCCGTTAAATCATAACTAGGCTACGTTTTAACCTATGCACTGCTGGTGCAACCGGCCCCAGGAACTTAGTTTGACACCTGTGTCCTATGTACATCTTTAATGTGTTGATATACGTTTATATTTTGTCATGTCACATAGGAGATCGAGCAAGGTGAAGAAGTAGAAAAGCTCCAGATAAGCCGTAAAGACAAAAGCCTTGGGTTGTTGTGTTACAAATTCCTTGCAAGGTACCCAAACTACCCCAATCCTGCTGTAAACAACGGTATCAGCCTTGACGATGTGGCAGCAGAGCTGAGTAAGTTGCTCACTGATCAGATATTTTATTCATGAAGTGGTAACGCTTTAATATAGGGGACCAATTCTCACTATTAACTAGTGCAGTGTTTCCCAATCCGGTTCCTGAAGGCACACCAACAGTACACATTTTCAACCTCTCCCTAATCAAGCACACCTGAATCAACTCTACTCCAAAACCTGAAGTTAATGGGTCAGATAAGGGAGACATCCAAAATATGTACTGTTGGTGTGCCTTCAGGAACGGGGTTGGGAAACAGCGAACTAGTGGATTATTACCAGTTTATCATTAAGATATTGGCTATTTATGAGTACTTAAATACATATTCTGCATGATGTTATTCTACATTCCTAATCCTACCCTATACCTAAACACAAATTGTACATAATAACTAAATAATAAGCAAATTATAAGTTTATTAAGCTAAAAGTCCTAGTTAAGGGTTTGTTAATAGCGAAAGTTGTGTCTTAAAATAAAATGTAACCCATGAAAGTAAGGTTTTATTCATCAATCCTAATTGTATCCATGCTTATTTTCCTCTCAGATGTGGAAAGACGTCGCATCTACGACATCATGAATGTTCTTGAAAGCCTTAACATGGTCAGCCGGCTGGCAAAGAATCGCTACACGTGGCATGGTCGGGTAAAACTTGCACAGACGCTTGCTGTGCTGAAACGGGCCGGAAAAGAGAACCGCTATGAACAGCTGATGCAGCTGATCCGACAAAGGAGTCAAGAGCGAGAAGAGAGAGAGTTCGATTTAGATGGAGAGGAGAAGGAGAATGAGGAAATGTCCAGTTTTGATGTGGACGGAGACTCTGGGCTGGCGGATCTTCCAGGAGCGGATTTTAAAGCAGGTAACGTCATGTTCAAATTTTATTTTTTTAACTCTTGTAGTGTCTGCGCATCTCATACATAATTTCATGGACTGGTTTGTGTTTATATGCTAAGGAGAAGAACTTCTGAAGAATATTCACCTAATACAGACCGTTTTTGTGACATAGTCGATGTAAAATGTAAAAAAAATCATCTGTAGAGCTGCACCGTATTGGAGGAATAAATATTATAAATATTAATATAATAAATATTAAGTATAATTATTATTATTATTATATATTTTATTTTATTGTTTTTTAAATAAACATTTATTTAAAGATTTGCATTGACAAAACAGTATACCACTTGGTCAGAAAAGACCATTTTGAGGTATGTAAACAATAACAATGGTCCCAAACTATTTCCTGTTTTACATTTTTAATTTCTATAAATTCTGAGAATCCAAAAAGAGACACATATAGATAAAAAAAATGTTATGATAGCTGTTTTAACATTACGTTATGATTGAATTGCCTCTTGTTGCAGTTATGAAATAGTTTAATAAGCAGGAAATGTTTATGGGCCAATGACATGACCACATTGAAATAGTCTAGAAGCGTCTCATGTCATCACATACAATAACACAGCCATCTTATACAATCGTCCATCAGCTAGTAATTCAAGTCTTTTGTGAAGGGTAAATAAAAATAAAAAGAGTCTCTCAATGTACGTTCTCCAAAAACCAGAGAATTCTAGATATGCCAGAAATCATCAGACTTCTGATGCAAGTCATAAGTCTGCTTTTTTAAGGGTAAGAAAATGACAATCTGATTCAACCACATATTGAATGTTAGGAGACGACCACAACAGACGAATACATTTTCTTGATAGATAAGTACAAAACACAGATTCTAGTCTATGACTAAGGTAGACCAGCTTTATCATTCAGAAGATAAATAACTGGAGATAGGGCAAAAAGTTTACCAGTAATCCTCTGCACCAATTTGTGGATTTCTTTCTAGTATGTCTTAATCATGTCACACTCTTAGAATACATGAATCAAAGTACCAACATTGGATTTGCACTTAAAACAACATTCAGAAATATCTTATTGAGATGAACTGGTGTTGAATAAAATAGTTTAGTTTGATATTGTGGCACCTTTGAAAAATATGGCAATATTTAGTTTTACTGCAATTATGAATATAATTTCATTATCGTGTATTTACTATTGTATTATTAATGTATTTATATTAAAACAGCACAAGTGCAGAGAGATGTTTTGGCTTACTTTCCTTTATCAGGGTGTTGATATACGAACACATTTGTAGTCAGTGTTTTGTAGTCAGTGGAACATTTTTGTTGCCTATAGCTTGACTCAAACTTGATGGGTCTTCTCTGCTAGTCACGTGACTGAAAACTGCACGAGCTGCTCCGCTTATTTAATGAACTGCACATGATTGTTGAAAAACAGACTAAAATGTGGTCAAAAAGATAAAATGAATATAAAAGTAATAATATTTATATTAAACAAATAAAACGCAATAAATCTAATTCTACGTTTAAACCCAAAACTGATTCTATTTTCAATGTACTAGGATTGCCATTGCGAATCCTTATATTGTTGTTGAAAATGTATTTCACCAGATTGTAATTTTAGTATAAAAGGACATATATTGGAATGCATTCAAACTGCCTTTACTGATCTGATTCTTAAACAGAACAGGACATGTACAAGTTTGATTGTGACAAACTGTAAACATAAATTAAAGCTGCTGGTCTGTATAACACTTTCTGTTGTTGTTTTTTTCAGGGCTCATATGTAAATTGATAAAACCTGCTAAAAATTGCTCAGATCTTTACTCTTAAAGACATAAGATTAGTATTTGAATGCAGAAAAATATTGCACTTTATGCTATAATGCACATGTAATGGATAAAATGTAATCTTAATACAATTATGAAGTGATTTTGCACTATATATACATATATATAGAGAGGGGTCAACATTTGAAGTGGATCAAAAGCTTTCATCAAGTTGTGATGAAAAAAAAATTGACCCACTTCAAATGTTACCTACTGTGTTTATACAAAAATTTAGATGCATAAATGTATTATGAAAGTCCATGGAGAATCGTCACAATGTTTGTGTATGTTGATATCAGATTTTTCTGCATTGTTAATTGATGAGGCTTATTGACTGTGCTTTTACCAGCAGCTTCTGCGAACAGTCGGAAAGACAAATCTCTGCGAGTGATGAGTCAGAAGTTTGTCATGTTGTTTCTGGTGTCCAGTCCTCCTGTGGTTAGTCTGGATATAGCTGCCAAAATCCTAATCGGTGAAGATCATGTGGTGGATCTGGACAAAAACAAGTTCAAAAGTGAGTGATCTCATCATGCATGTAATATAAACTACACTGTGGATGGCATTTACATTATCCATTTCAATATAAATCTTGCGAAAAGCGCATAATCAAGTAAGAGTTCATAATGACAAGCAGCAAAAATGGTCTGCACTCAATAAATCATTAGACAATACAACAAGAGAAAAGAAAAACAAATATTTAGGCTATCTATCAGTCTTGTTTTGTTTATTATTATTATAGTCTTTCTATTTTATTACTGTTTTCCCCCCACTAGATGTACAACATGGTGCAGTGGAGTGTTTTTTTTCTCTTCTTTCTGATGTTTAACTTTTTTATTCTAATTCTTAAGATGTGAATGTAATGAGACTAAACCCATGTACATGGGTGTTTTTATAAATGAACAATTCCAGTGTTATGAATGTGACATTTGCAGTAAAAAATATTAAGACATATTCACAGAGTAAAGTATGTTAACATTATAGTGAAACATCTATTTATATTTTCCAAAACCACTAACCACAGAGTTATGGGATCAGAAAACTATCAATCTATAAACATTTTTTTATTTTAAATGAGGAAAATAAACATGGGATATGGATGTGACCAAAGAAGTTAGAGAGTTCACAACATACTTTGTCGAAGTTCTGTGAATTAAACTGCACAACCCAAAATAAATAATGCTAATCAAAAGGATAAGAGTCAGCTCTCTAGAACAAAAATTGATTTTACTTTTATTTTACATTTATAAGAAAAAGCTTCATTATGGATGTGATACCTCTCTGTTATGGATGTGAAAATTGTGAAATTTGCACTTGTGTGACTTTAGTAAATCCAAAAAAAATAGTTTGAAAACATTGACAAACTTTTTTGAGTATTTTTGCAGTAATGTAAAATACAAGGCTACATAAAAAAACCTAGAAAGGGTTTCGCTATTTTAGGGAAAACTTTACTTTTTCATGGCATGGTTGACATTTGCATGGAATCGCAGGGAGTTTTCCCTGCTTTGGTTTAAAAAAAAAAAAAAAAAAAAAAAAAAAAAAAAAATATATATATATATATATATATATATATATATATATATATATATATATATATATATATATATATATATATATATATATATATATATATATATATCTGTCCACATGAAAACGCCAAAACGCACTATGATGCATGTTAAGCGCATGCCCAACAGGGGGATTATGACACTTATGAGTGCGTTCTACTGCGTTCGTGGGCAATTAAGTATTTTCATGAGTAAATTGCATACAAGTCAATGTAAACATGAGAACAGAGGCGGATTACCGTCCTGTGGTGCGAACGATGTGAAATATGTGACGCGTTTGCCTTGAACTTGTGGGGTTGTCTCATTTGCATCTTCCGTAATTGGTGTGAAACCAGCAGTGTCGGCCAATCAGAAAGGAGAAAACAGCACACACGATGACCTCATGAGGCGAATACAACCTACGGTTCTATTGTCCACACTGGTACACTGTCCAATCTTCTCCCTAGCTGGAGTTTTCTGAAAGTTTCGGTATTAGTCACACGATACGCCGTTTTCATGTGGACAAACGGCGAAACCATGTAGAAAAAGGTTCAGTTTTGAAAATACCCATGTTAGTGTGTGGACAGGGCCTAAAATGAGAAATATAATCATCAGGAGATAATGAATCATTACACTGACTGCTCATAGCTGAAGCATTTGTTTTTGTTTTCTCCTGTTGTATTGTCTAATAAATTATTTGTTTGTATAATTTTTGCAGCTTGTTCTTTAGAGGAACTTTGGTCCTAGTAACCAAACTAAAAGATCACTGTTATTTATATTTGACTAAAGACAGAGACAGTGTTCAAAACCCATCTGTAACTATTTTTTAGTCATCTTTTTTAACAAAATCCTGATTTGTCTAAAATGTAAACTGATTATTGATTTTCTGTTGGCAGCCAAGATTCGTAGACTTTATGACATTGCAAATGTTCTGAGCAGCCTAGAGCTGATAAAGAAAGTGCACGTGACTGAAGATAAAGGAAGAAAGCCTGCTTTCAAGTGGACTGGGCCAGAAGACATACCATCTCCAAAGGGTGAGCATTAAAGCATGTTTCGCATGAAATCTGACCTGTTCATAATCCTATTGAGACATAGTCTTTATTTTAAGCTTGTGTTGACTTTGTATATTCGTTTGTTAAACAGATCTGGAGATCTCTGCTACATCCTCAGCCCCAAAGCCTCTTGAGTCTCGTTCCTCTGTTGAAAACTGTGCTAAAAATCTGTTTTCCTCCCCTGGAACAAAGCGAGGGTTTACCCGCCATCATTCTCTAGTCAAGATGGTTAAGAGCATTCAGGATGACCGCAGGAAAATCAACTCTGCACCTTCTAGTCCTATTAAAATGACAGGTGAGCTGTTTTTGTCATTTCATTGTAAGCAAGCCATCAACTGTCTGACCGACCGTCATCTGTTTCATGTGTTTTTTATTTTCTACTTTCAGACTTCGAATGGTTGTAAGGTCAGTCGCTATTAATAGTACCAGTCTTAAGTTTGCCTCCCAACTTGACTGTCTCTTTGAAATTATTTTGATGGGCTTTGGGCTGCAACTAAATCCAATGAACACTAAAAAGAGAAGTCATGTAAACATGGTGGTGGTCAGTAAGGTTTTTGATTGTTAAAAGACAGATATTATAATGCATGAAGTTGATCAAATATTGTAGATATTTTAAAAATTGTGGTAACACCAATTAAGTACTAGCTTATTTTTAAGAAATTGGCTGTTTATTTTTACATATAAAGTATGATCTTATGCTATATCTAATCCTACCCAATACCTAATCCCAAGAAATACCTAATAACTATTAATTATCAGCAAATTGTGAGTTTATTAAGCTAAAAGTCATAGTTAATGGTTTGTTAATAGCAGACATTGTACCTCAAAGTGACCATGATTTTTATTTTTTGTTTTTTCAAATAAATGCTAATGATAAATCACTAAATCCTATAAAAATATAATAATAATATAAAATGGGATAGTTGTTTTTACTTGTTATTAGTGGTGTATTGGATCACAAATCTCACGGTTCGGATAACACTGCGGTTTTTGAGTCACAGATTGAACCATTTTTCGGATCAGCAAAAAGGGAGGAGATAAATTTCATTTGCTTTTCTATTTATACAAAATATCACCGAAAAAACCTTGGTTTTTAACAAACAGATCTTGGAACCTGTAATTTTAATAAAAATAAAAATCAAGAAAGAGCCAGCTGAAAAAAAGAAAAATATTCAATATGAAAAATGATCTTTGCTTCTGTTGCTGATTATGCTAAATATATAAATCAAACATTACAACATATCATGTTTATTTTTAATTAATGATTCAACAATTCACACATAAAACATCAAGTTTCATTATAGGTGTATCATTTTTGAAGATCTATTCAGTCACATAATTTTGATGGTTGTTTGTCACCACCTATTGGTTACATAATGTAATTGCTACAACATTCACCAGCGTCAAGTTCCATTGAACAGTGATTTTAATCTTTACCATAAACATCAGTATTAATATCTGAACTATAAACTGTTCTCCCAGTACTTCTGTTATTTAATTGTTTGTAACAAACTGAAAAAGTGTAAAAACTCAAACGCAGATTTGAATGCAGCGCTTCAAAAGATTAATAAACATGCAAATCATTATCATTTATCATTCATGTTACGCAGGTTTGATTTGAGATCATGATCCTTTAATGTTTAATTGTGCAGCTTTACATTGAATGCATTAATGCAGGCTAAACAAGCAGTGACAGAAATCACCTTTAATTAATAACCTAAGAAAGCATTTAGGTCCCACCACCACCCAACTTTTTTTCCTGTCATCATTATATTTTACAGGAACACCAAAATGCTTTCATACACATGATTTAAATGTTTAAAATGTTGGATTAACCTACAAGTTTAAAAAGTTATTAATCTCCGGGTCACGTGCATTCCAAACTGTTGGTTGTGATCCGTACGTTACACCCCCACTTGTTATAATAGTGCTGTAGTTATAATGTTAAGCTACAGGTCAGCATCTTAAATTATTAGCATTGAGTATTACGTAGTGATGCTAAAAATTCTGCTTTGCATCACAGAAATAAGAATAATAAATATTAAGATATATATTAAAATAGGGGGCTGCACAGTGAAGCAGTGGGTAGCACGTTCACCTTAAGTTGCTGGTTCGAGTCTCGGCTAGGTCGGTTGGCATTTCTGTGTGAAGTTTGCATGTTCTCCCCATGTTCATGTGGGTTAGTTCCAGTTTCCCCCACAAGTCCAAAGACATGTGGTGTAGGTGAATTGGGTAGACTAAATTGTCCGTAGTGTATGTGTGTGAATGGGTGTTTCCCAGAGATGGGTTGCAGCTGTAAGGGCATCCGCTGCTGGAAAAATTGGCGGTTTATTCTGCTGTGGCGACCCCTGATTAAAGCGACTAAACCCAAAAGAAAATGAATGAATGAATATATTAAAATAGAAAACTATGATTTTAAAGGATAATAATAATTCACAGTATTAGTTTTTGCAGCCTTGGTCAGCAAAAAAATTATCAAAAACATCAGTTTGTTAAATTTTGTGTGTTCCCGGGTGAGCCGGTTGGCATTTCTGTCTGGAGTTTGCATAGAACCCTGTGTTTGCATGGGTTTCCGCCACAGTCCAAACACTTGTGGTATAGGTGAACTGGATGAACTAAATACTGTTTACTGGAATAGTTGGTGGTTCATTCCACTGTGGCAACCCCTGATAAATGGGAAACTAAGGCGAAGGAGAATGAATCACATGCTGAAATAAAAGTATCAACTTCCGGTTCATGCAGATTTTAACATCACTAGACTTTTACTGCAACAGGAAACTCATACTCCATCTCTTTTCTTATAGGTGATTCTGCAGACAGTGATTTCTATACAACCAAAATGGCCCATCTTGCAGCTATCTGCAAAAAGCAACTCGATGAACAATCTGCGTAAGTATTTGTTTCTTTGACCAAAAAAACACAATGATTACCCATTTCTGAAGTAACACCTATGGATTTGGCTTACAGAGACCATCGACCTAACAACAAGGCGACAGACTCTTCACACTCATCTAAACAGCCTGAATCCACATCTGCTAGTAATCATGGGCCTCCAGGGATGCAGATCCCAGTTCTACCAGCAGGAGCAATTTCATACCTTCCCACAAAATGTTCCCCGATCATCCCGCTTCTGATACCTCAGCACCAGAGTGGTGGGCCGTATGCCGTTTACATGCATCCAACGTCTCTCAGACCACAGCCTACCAGCCTGGCTGTCCGTTCAATGACATTCGAGAGTCCAGTCGGCGCAAATGCAAAGACATCACCAGCTACCATGACTAACAATAACCAGACAAACCAGTCGTCATCGTATGTTAAAGAGCAGACAAGTCCTGTGAACCTTAAACGGGCAAGTGGAGAAAAGAGCTCCGCAGAAAGTCCATCCAAAATGCAGAGGACAGAGCCAAAGGTCAGGCGGTGATGTATTCACTTGTGTAGTAGATCATGGTGATATATTTACACAAACACATAAATATGTTCATATGGAGAGATCTTTACATATTTTTAAACCATAGTTTTGTTTCTAGTTCAATAACTAACCCCCAACATGCATATTATTTTTATTTATTTAGCCAAATGAAGTCATTTTAACTTGTTGCATTTTTTGTTTGACATGTTCTGATTGGGAATAAATATTTGTGTTTTATTAAGTTAGAAATTAGAATTTAGATATTTATATATACATATGTATGTGTATTTGCGTGTATACAGTGCTCAGCATATACGAGTACACCCCATTTTGAAAATGAATATTTTTATCAATTTCTCAGTAATATATATTGGTGCATTTGAACAAAACAGATTTATTAATCAGATATATTTATTAAGATAATATTTTAGTCACAGAACTTCTTTAGTAATGGAAAGTTAATACAATTCAGTATCCGGTCAGTACCTGGATGGGAGACCACATTGGAAAGCTGGGTTGCTGCCAGAAGTGAGACCAGCAGCGGCCGCTCAACCTGTGGTTTGTATGGGTCCTAACGCCCTAGTATATTAATGGGGACTCTATACTGCTCAGTGAGCGCCGTCTTTCGGATGAGACATTAAACCGAGGTCCTGAATCTCTGTGGTCGTTAAAAATCCCAGTATGTCCGTCGAAAAAGAGTAGGGATATAAACCTGGCATCCTGGCCTAATTTGCCCACTGGCCCCGGTCCATCGTGGCCTCCTAAACATCCCCATATCATAACTGGCTTCATCTCTCTGTCTCCTCTCCACCAATCAGCTTGTGTGTGTGGTGTGCGGACTGACACAATATGGCTGCTGTCGTGTCATCCAGGGGGATGCTGCACACTGGTGGTAAATTTCCCCCAATGTGTAAAGTGCTTTGAGTGTCCTGAAAAGCACTATATAAATGTAAGGAATTATTTAAATGCATGCAAAAAATAAAAAAATTTTTTTTTATATATTATAAATATATTACTATTTTTTAGTTTCTCTTGATTTTTGCTATTTTAAAAAAAATTGTATTTAATATTTTTCCCTAACATAAATTTGGGCTACTAATTTTTGAACCATTATTATAAGTTATTTTGTCAGATTAGCTCCAGATTTGACATTACTGACTAATGTATATGCACAAATAAAATATTGTAAAGCATCCTATAGAAAATATTAACTTAAATGAGAGATTTGTGGGGGGTGCACTCAGTGTTTCCTGTGGCGGCAGGCCTTTTTTACACAGATCTACAAACTACCTGTGGCGTTATTTCAATGACAAATGTTGTGAGCGCAGTATTAAAAGTAGAGAACGCATTTATGTAATAGCCTACGAGCATGCGGATCTCTTTGCTTGCACACCGATTTTTTTTCTGCTCATGCACAAAACTTCTTGCACGCCCCCTCAAATATAAGCCGCTTTAAGAGCGCACAGATCTTCATGTGCGCTCTCAAATAAATGCTGCTAAGGCGCGATTTAGTGCGTTTATGTAACGAGTATGCGTCCTGAAAAAAGGTAAAATGGCTATACGTCGTGTTTGCTGGCCTCACGCATCACGCGCGTGTCACAGTCAGCCAGCACATAACCTTAAAGGGTTAAACAAATGACGCACAGCACTACTACGGTTACAGAAAAGTTTGCGCTGTTATAATTCACTTACCTTTTAATATGTTTTGGTGTGATTATCACCCGCTATTAAAAAAAGAGAATGTTTTAAATGAGAAGCTGTAATGTAGCCGTGGCGGGATGAATCTTGGCGTGGCGCCCCGCCATGGAAGAATGAATGTAGCAGAAACCATGGTTGTACTCTTATATGCTGAACACTGTAAATGAAGAATTTAGATGCAAAAACCTCTCGTATGAAATTTTCTTCTAAAATGGGCGGTTTATCTCAGGTTCATATGACAAAACAGTGACAAAATTTGCATTTAGAAGATATAAAACTGTGATATGCATCCAAAGCTTGCAGTTTATCCCTTCCACCTAATTGGCTTGACAATTTTTGTCATGTCCCTTGACTCCCTTCAGACTTCAGTTTCTTACCAAATCTTCAGACCAATCAAATGCACTCTAGTATCTGACATGTCCCACCCCCTTCAACACACTTCATATTTGGTTTTAATTTGATGCACTTGAGCTCAACCACGAACACTGGCAAAGCTGTGCTAAAACAAGACACTATTGGCTATTTGGGGAAGGGGGGGAGGAGTTAATATATGTTTCACCCTGTCTTCATGTTTCAGTTGAGATTGTCAAATTGTTTACTAAAAATGCACATTTTAAAGCACTTCAATTGACCTTTAAATTAAAATAATAACTCCAATAGATGAAAATCTACAATTAAATATAAAATGTCTTTGTGAATCATGTTTACATAGATTCATTTTATACTAAAATTACTATTACTTAAGTAGTTAACCGTTCCAGCTTTCTGGTATGTTTCATTTCAGAGCGTTTCTCCAAAGCTGTGTGAGATTCTACAAGCACGTCTGAAGGCCCGTAGAGGAGCTTTGACCTCTAACCGCCCTTCCGCAAGAGCCCTTCATCTGGAGTTTTCTAAACCCTCTGAAAGCCAGCCAACGGTACAAACCAGCACAGCACCTCTGGACCACAGCCTGGAGATCTTTCTAGAGAAGGAGGAGAAGAGCCAGACCTCAGACAATGAGGCAGGTCTGACCCCTGTAAGACAACCACATTCACAGCCCCAGAAGCTCAGCGCTCCCTTTCAGGACATGGTGCTGCCATCTGGACCCATACACACAGAGGTAGGAAGAACACCACACGTATGTATGCATCTTGCCTAAATCATGAGACAGACCTTTGACAAATTTTTCTTGTTTCCATTAGACATTGATCCCCGCGGGTTATTTGATTCCGATTTCCCAGCAGTCCATTGTGAACTTCAGAGAACCGCAGTGCTCCATTGAAGGCTCAAAAGCCTCCACACCAACATACAACATCTATCACACGCCAACAGCAGGTATGCTAGTGATCAAAGTGGCTCTTGTTAAAAAAATGTTTCTGTGTTCTTATTGTGAGCCAATAGGTGGGAAAAAGTAAAGAATAATTCATCACACAGTACATTTATTTTTTGTGGGAATCTCTTCAGGGATGGGTTTAGGCCAGAATAACACAAAAAATAACTTTTTTTTTAAAGTTTAAACTAAAATATCTCTAGCATAAAACAAAAATACAAGCAGACTTGTCTAACTTCCTTAAACAGAACTTCAAGAGTTCACATTTAGCTGATGATTGATTATAAAGCTTGTTTGGCATGCTGTCCCGGGAGAGAACCCTGAGCTCATAAGATCCTCGAGCACAGGGCTCCCTCCCGTTTGCTAGGCGAGAGGGTAGTTTAAGCTCAGTAAGATCTCGAGAACTCCCCTGCTGTAGTAGCTAATGAACAGATAGTGATTGCTCTCAAGAGATAACTACTTACTAGGTGCATGTCTATGGTGCCAATTTGGATTAGTCAATAACTTAAATTGCATGTTTTTGGACGGTGGGATGAAACCGGGGAACCTGGGGAAAACAGGGAGAACGTGTAAACTCCGCAAAGAAATGTTGGCTGGCTTGGTAAGGACTAGAACCAGTGACGTTCTTGTTGTGAGGCAACAGTGCTAACCACTGGGCCACCATGCCACCTGTCTAGGAAAGGATGAGAAGTAGGGGTGGAAGGGGGGGGGGGGGGGTTCTTCAAAACTAAGATGGCTGTTATATGGAACTTAGGGTATTTATAGAGGCTTAGGAATCGTCTGATTGGTAAATCATGAGTTGGATAATGCAGGACCAGCCACAAGCAATCATAAGCATGTGATCCTCTCGAAATTAGTTTATAAATAAACTTCACAAAGTGCAAACGGATATAAAGTAAATGGCATCCAGTCCACTATTTCCATAGGTGTATATAAAAAGTGTATATACAAAATATTTACAGAATTTCCAAGTTATACATAAATCCAAAATCTCAATTCAGAATCTTAAACAGGCAACGGTCTGGTAAAGTGAGATCCCAGAATGAAATAACAATGACACAAACAAGTCTACAAAGCACAAATTAATCAAATGGCATTAAGAAAAATGTTTATTAACTAACAATGGCTCATAGATATAAATGATACGAAGGCACAAAAGGGCCTTGAGTGAAGGTTGAGATGTTTTTAATATGGGGCACGAAAAGGTCTGTGCCACTGGAAAACTACAGGTCATAACAACTGTAAGAGGAGAAAAATAGATATTTTTTCTAGCTATACTTTACAGTTGTGGTCCTCAACCATCGGGCTGCGGACCGGTACTGGTCAGTGGTGGTCAGTGGATCAATTGGTTGCGGGCTGCACAATAAATCATTAATTGTTTCCGTTTTTATTTCTTGTCCGAGTCTAAATGATCTTTTATTTAAAAAAATGACTGTATTCTCTTGCTTCACATCTCGTTCACTTGAGCACCCAAATTTAACCCACAATCAGCAAAATGAGTAAGAAACAGACGTCTTTAGAAAGTGTCTTTGCATGAATGAATGCCGCAAGTGCACCGCGAGTTACGTGACAAGAACTGACCGATCAGCTTCAGCTTTTATGGAATATACACATTTCTGTAGACTGATTATCTCAGACAAACACAGAACACCCAAATAATGCAGTGCTTTGTAATTTTCTCCATAAATAAAACTTGTATCAGAGTGACAGCAATGTTTTGTCAGCTTGTCATCCTCTGAGAAAACTGTTGATGGTCGCCTAACAACCTACGAACCACCACCCTAGCCACACCCCACCCAACCCCCCATTCCGCTGTTAAATTGTCAAGCGACCGGTCTGCAATGATAAAAAGTTGACATAAACTGTATTTTCCTGTAAGTAGCACTTCCAAAATAACATTTCTGATTGATGCTGGTAGGTCTATATAAGGCTAAATCTAAATGAATCCAGATTAATTTTAAAACATTTTTGTCTAAAAACGCTCTGTCCACACTTACACTTTACACACTTTACAATTCTTTGCATCATCCACTCTAAAATGACTGAAAATGCTTTTGTTCAGTGTTGCGCATGCGCACAGGTGTAAGGCATATTTACCTGCGTCATATCTGCCTGCCGTTTATTTACTTTTCGTCTCTTTGAATGTTGCTGCAAAATGTCACAACTTTCATCTGCTTCTGACGCTGAACAAAAGCAACTAGTAAACATTCCATACAAACTGACTTTAATCTGTAATAAAGCTTTCAAAACGCATAGGATTTAAAACATCTGCTTTACAATGTCGTCCACCATGTAAGCTGAATTGGTCACAAGACTAAATAGCATATTCAAAAAAATAAATAGCATTTTCAAAAGCCTCCGTTTTCACAGTCCACACTGCAACACAAAAACGGCGTTTTCAAATATATCCACTATAGACGGCGTTTTCAAAAAGATGTTTTAGTTTCCTGAAAACGATATCTCAGTGTGGACGAAAAGCCAAAACGGAGAGAACAGTATGCATTTTTTTAAACAAAAACATAATAGTGTGGACATAGCCTAAAACAAAACAGGCTTTTTATTGGGGTGTATTGATACATTGTTATATTGAGATGTCAAGATGTAAAAATGTGATAATACAATGTAAACTATATTATTCATAATATAGTTTTGTCCAAGAGGCAGCATACTGTGTATATGTATGTATATATATATATATATATATATATATACATGTATATATATATATAATATATATATATATATATATATATATACATGTATATATATATATATATATATATATATATATATATATATATATATATATATATATATATATATATATATATATATATATATATATATGTATATATATATATATATATATATATATATATATATATATATATGTATATATATATATATATATGTATATATATATGTATATATATATATATGTATATATATATATATATGTATATATATATATATATGTATATATATATATATATATGTATATATATATATATATGTATATATATATATATGTATATATATATGTATATGTATATATATATGTATATATATATATATGTATATATATATGTATATATATATATATATGTATGTATATATATATATGTATGTATATATATGTATGTGTGTATATATATATATATATGTATATATATGTATGTGTGTATATATATATATATATATATATATATGTGTATATATATATATGTGTGTATATATATATATATATATATATATGTGTATATATATATATATATATATATATATATGTGTATATATATATATATATATGTGTATATATATATATATATATATATATATATATATATATATGTGTATATATATATATATGTGTATATGTATATATATGTATATATATGTATATATATATATGTATATATATGTATATATATATATATATATATATATATATATATATATATATATATATATATATATATATATATATATATATATATATATATATATATATATGTATGTGTAATATATATTACTTTTACCTAAAACTGAAAATTCGGTCATCATGACATGTACTTACTATTACAGTTGAAATCAGAATTATTAGCACCCCTATATATTTTTTTCCGATTTCTGTTTAATGAAAGATTTTTTCAACACATTTCTAAACCTATTATTTTTAATAACTCATTTCTAATGACTGATTTATTTTATCTTTGACATGATGACAGTAAATAATATTTTACTAGATATTTTTCAGGATACTAGTATTCAGCTTAAAATGCAATTTAAAGGCTTAACTAGGTTAATTGGGCAAGTTAGGGTAGTTAGGCAAGTCGTATAACAGTGGTTTGTTCTGTAGACAAAAAAGATTGCTTAAGGGGGTAATAAAAATAAAAACTGCTTTCATTCTAGTCAAAATAAAACAAAGACTTTCTCCAGAAAAAAAAAAGTTATAGGAAATACTGTGGGAAAAAAACCCTGCACTGTTAAACATCACTCGGGAAATATTTGAAAAAACACTCGCAGGAGGGTGAATAATTTTGACTTCAACAGTATGTCTTTTCAAACCTACAAGATTTCTTAATTAATTAATTTTCCAACAAAGAGATTTTTTTTAAATGTGTTATTTAAGTAATTAATGCATAAAAATTTCTTTTTGATGAACGATTTACAATTCTTCGTATCTCTTCTCACCAGGTTCCAGACCAGCTTTTCCACAAGAAGTCACCCCGACCCGACTCCCTCTTCACCGGATACCATCCATCTCCCCCTTCCCTTCTCACGGCCATCGCATCCACAGCCCCAGTCCTGCTATTCTCAACTTCACCCTGCAGAATCTGGGCCTCATCCCCGGCAGTGTAACACCAAACCCACACACTCCCGAGCAGAGCAGCTCGCTCCAGTCCCCACACCCAGGGCTTCCTCACCAGGGCATGATCTTCGTAAAGCCCCTGTCACCAGCCCGAGCACTGCATCAGACCTCAATACACGGGCAGCCAGTCACCCTCATCAGCATACCACAGGTACAGCCAATGTCAACAAACATATCAAAACAAAGATGTATCATCATGATAATATAGAGGGGCTACTTACATGACAATGTGGAATGCTTCATGCATTTTGCCTGTTAATTTAAACGCATGCTTCATTTCCCCCATTACCTTTTTCAATTATTCTGTTTGCACCCCTGTTAAAGAACAACAGCACTACAACAGTTTTTTTTTCTGTTCATTATAGGAAATTACATGGAAATTCAGGTTTTTGGTTGTTGAATAATACGAATAATACTTAAAACTAGGAAAGTAATGTTCATACACTAACTTTATGGTGTCTTGAGAAAGTCCAGTCTAAAAGTTTAAAGTAGTTTAAAAAAAAAAAATGTAAGTAGTTTTTAAGACGTTTGAAGCAGTTAGCAAAGAGAGATAACTATATATGGGTAAGAATGCACCGATACCACTTACGAGTATTTAAATTTGTGTATTTGCCGATACCGAGTACCGATACCGATACTTCATAGATTTGGTTTCAATAAAGTTTATTTGTTTGGTTTTTTTTTTTGCCTGCAGCAAGGATGAACACAAAAATCTTTAACAGAGGGCTGTTCCAAGCCAAAAATATACACACATTGTTGATAATCTTGCGAATCCAGACCTTATCTACTGACGATTAAGCATGGACATTTAAAGGATGAGTTATCCTTGCTGACATGCGTCCACGACTTCACACATTACACAATGTGTGTGCAGTGTATGTAGTCACTCTCTTGGCATTGCATATGGGGGACGCATAAAACCCAGTTATGTGCGATTCTTTCATATAACTGAGGACGCGGGTGGTGAGGGAGGTGTCGCGGACGTTCTGAGTGGCTGCAAGGCTGTTGCTAAGACATTGCTAGGATGTTCCAGGTAGTTGTTAAGGTGTTGCTAGGTAATTGCTAGGATATTCTGAGTGGTTGCTGGGTCGACCACTGAGTGGTTGCTAAGGCATTACTAGGGGGTTCTAGGTGGTTGCTAGGGTGTTCTGAGTGGTTGCTAGGTCGTTGCAAAGGTGTTGCTAGATGGTTGCTAAGGTGTTTTGAGTGGTTGGTAAGTGGTTGCTAAGGCATTGCTAGGTGGTTACTAAGATGTTGCTAGGGTGTTCTGAGAGGTTGCTAGGCAGTTGCTATGGTGTTCTGAGTGGTTGCTAAAGCATTGGTAGGTGGTTGCTAAGGCGTTGCCAGGTGGTTGCTAGGGTGTTTTGAGTGGTTGCTAGGGTGTTCTAAGTGGTTGCGAAGGAGTTGCTAGGCCATTGCTAAAGTGTTCTGAGTGGTTGCTAAGGTGTTCTGAGTGGTTACTAGGCAGTTGCTAACATAAATTACCATGGTTCTAGTAGGGCTGTGCAATTAATTGAAAATTCAGTTTCGATTTTGACTTTGGCTTCTAACGATTATGTAAAATCATTAATCAAAATAAAAATGATTATTGCACCATATATCGTCCCCTTTCCAGTTGTACACATTTGTTGCTTTGCAAAGCTCTGTTTCACATGAAAATGACTAAAAGCAAGTACTGTAATGTAACTTTTGCAGCACGGGATGCACGTCATTCCTTGATGTACATTCAAATCATCCATGTGTTTAAAAGCACAAAAGAGATCGCATGCTGTGTGTGTGTGCGAGCAGAGCACAAACGTCTAACGTCATCTTAATGAGAGCGCTTTAATGGTCAAATACATACACATTTGTGTCAACTTGGTGTTTATTCATATTATTATTATTCATATTAACCCTCATTTATGTAATAAACAAACGAGACTTGAGAATTAAAAGACATGTGAAAGAGAAACCATAAATCAGAACCGTACTGCTCTTAAAGTGACAGCACGCAATATTCCTTCAGCCGACTGTTTTTATCATTAATCAAACAACAAAAGGAGAAAATCCCTCACTGCTCTTGACTGAAGGACTTTTGTAGCTATAATTAATGATTTTTTTTTTCCTACAGTGAAGATGCTTAAAGCACAGTTTGTTTCATATTTTTATTCTGTTCTATTTATTTCCCTTTCCTTTTTTCACAGGGAGGAAAATAACCATATATATATACAGTTGAAGTCAGAGTTATTAGCCCTCCTGAATTATTAGCGACCCTTTTCCCCCAATCTCTGTTTAAAGGAAAGAAGATTTTTTTCAACTCATTTCTAAACATAATAGATTTAATTTCTCATTTTTAATAACTGATTTATTTAATCTTTGCCATGATCACAGTACATACTGTTTGACTAGATATTTAAGATACAAGCATTCAGATTAAAGTGCGATGCAGAGGCTTATTTAGTGTAATTAGGCAAGTCATTGTTTAACAGTAGTTTATTCTGCAGACGATCAAAAAATATATTGCTCAAGGGGGCTAATAATATTGAGCTTAAAGTAGGTGTCAAAAGATTTAAACCTGCCATTCTAGCCGAGGCACAAATAAGACTTTCTCCAGAAGAAAAATTATTATAGGAAAATATTGTGAAAAATTCCTTGCTCTGTTAAACATCATTGGGAAATATAATAATAATTCACAGGAGGGTGAATTTTTTTTTACTTAAATTGTATATCGTTTAGAATAATCGTGATTACAATTATGACCAAAATAATCATGATTATGATTTCTCCCATAATCAAGCAGCCCTAGGTTCTAGTATAAACTGGCATGTTGCTAGCATGTTTCTAGCATAAATTAGCATGTTGTTAGCATGGTACTAGTATGAATTAGCATGTCGCTAGCATGTTTCTAGTATGATTAGTATATTGTTTTGTTAGTATGTCCAATGTAAAGTCAATGGCAGTTTTTTTACAATGGAAGTTTATGGAACAGTTGCTAGGGTGCCATAAGTGGTTGTTAGGGTGTGGCTAGTAAGTTAAAAGGTCATCAGTGATTGGCAGATTGGTAGTCTGAGTTAAATGAGCCCAAACTTAAGTGTGTATGGCAGTCTGGCGCAAAGTTATGAGGTCACAAAGTTTGGTTCAATGTTAAGTCAATGGGACTTTTCGGAATTTTCCGGGAGTTTTTGGAAAACCGTAAGTGGGATCAGTTGGAAAAGATATTGCAACTTAATTCACTATAGTTTTGAGTTTTAGTTAGTTTTGTGGTTGTAGTATGAACGGTCTAAGAGGAGATGCGTTTCCTAAAATAGTCTAAGAAGAAGACGAAAGGATATTAAGTTTATGTAGTATTACAGTATTTTGCTGTCTCAAGCCACTATAATTATTAAAAATTGAGTCACAAAGACATATATAATATTATAATTTTCAAATACATGCTGAAGAATCCTGACACCGAAGGCTGGAGTAACACATTTCATTTCTTATTTTCTTCAAGTAACTTCCATGCTAATTTCTTAAAGCCCCTCTGAGTTTGTGTGACGGACGCTCCTTTGTTGTTTAAGACAGTAATTCGCATATTTGCTCTCCCCTGCAGGCTTTAGTAACCACACCTAAAGGCGGTCAAGCTTTCCAGCAGAGTTTCTTTCACACACCCGTCTCGTTCCCTACTGTAAACACCACGGCTCCCAAAAAGATCTACATCCCTCAGAGGAAGCTGGACGTGAGCCCCGAGGAGATCTGAGATGCTGCTAAAAAGACCACTGTTCTCATCGAGCCATTGTGGGTGTGTTTTCTTCATTTGAGTGTTTGTACGTTTTCCATTTCTATATAGTTATTTTACTGTAGGGTCTCTGCATTAACTGTGGTTCTTGACTGAGGAAAACAAACATGGTGCTACACTATCTCTCAGGAAGATAGTTTAAGGGTTTATTTACAAAGCAAAAGCACAATTGGGGCGGCGCTTTTTACTATGCTGTAAATGTAGAGTTTAAAACAAAAAAAATAGACCGAATTTTAAAAATTGGTGTAAATCTGTGTGAAATGTTAAGTGGAAATCGAATTTCAGGGATTCTAAGAATTGCCAAATTTGTGTTTTATTATAGTTGAGAAAGTGTTAAAGTACCACAGTGTAATAAATTGCCATAACGTTATTGTTATGATGTATTAAAATGAGAAATGTTAGACTGAGGGTGTTAAAATATTGTAGATGTATTTTATGTTTATGAAATTTAGGGATATTACTATTTGCACAGCATTTATTTGAACTGCATTTACAATCTGATTTCTGTGTATTGAAAATAAATGAATGTGCTCTACGTTTGTTTTATTTTTATTATTTTAATTATAGAATCTATGGTTGAAGCTGTACATTGTAAATGAATCGCTTCAAAGTTTCCTCAGTTATGTGTGTTTTTTGTGTGGCGTATTCCTTACAGCTCCATCGTAACTGGTTTAAAACACTTGTGGAGTTTAAAATTAAGAAACAAACTTGGGGGTTATTCCAAAAAGCAGGTTTTGTGGCACCCAGGGAAGTTTAAGAGCAGTGTTTGGGGTAACACATTACAAATAAACAAGTTACGTAATGGAAAATGAGCATTTTTCCTCAACCTTCTGTTTTATGTTGAGTTATCTCACCTTAAAGACCATGAAATTAACTTATTTTTGCCATAAAATAAAAATGTCTGAACCTACACACAGTAGCCTGGTAAAAATGCTAATTTTAAAAGAAATAAAAGAAGTTTTTGTATCTGAACTCTTCATATGTATATATTGGTTTTTAATGTTGGGGTCATGCATTACAAGTAATGTGAGTTACGTAATATTACTTTTTTTAAAGGGCACCTATGGTAAAAAATCTACTTTTCAAGCTGTTTGGACAGACATATGTGCATGCATGGTGTATAGATCGTCATATTGGGGTGATATGAGCACACCCAGTGCTTTATTTTCAATTTAACAACATAAAAAACGGTGGACCAATTGGATCGGTTTTCAAACCGACCGCAACTTTACGTAGGAGAGCGGTCCCCCCGCCCACCAATATTGATTGACAGGTGCGTCATCATATCCTCAGTTTGTTGATTCACGTCCGCCATTTTCAGCGTGAGTCGAAGCGGAATCACTAAAGGAACACGCTAGCTCTATTTTTAGATGCAAGACTCATTGGGCTCAACACAAGAGCAATATTCTCCACATTATCGCTCTAATCGGAATTATTGGTTGTATCTTTAGGTAGGTTTGCAAACATGTGTACTTCTCATTGAGTCTACCTTATACTTCAGCCGTTTGCATTTCTCGCGATCCCAGAAGCTCCCTGTGATCTTAACTAGCATGCGTTTTAGAATTCTAAACATCGGTTTCTATCAGGGTACACTCAAGTCGACGGCTGGGCGCTGCGGACCGCTGCAGAAACCTATGTTTAGAATTCAAAAATGCGTGGCGCGACGATTCGGGACACTTCATGTTTGTGCCGCGCCACAGAAAGTGTCTGGTGTGCCGTGTCGCGGCTTCGAGCGATGCATCTCGTGCCTCAGTCAAAGTTAATTCAGTGTGCGTGGTTATTAGTTTCTGTGTACAACCTCGGCACTTGAAACTAGCACACAGTTGGCTGTAAAACTACAAAGACACAAATGATTTTGTACTCTCTGCTTGGTCTGTGTCCGACTCGTACATGTATGACTGAATGCTCCACCTCTCACTCCAGCTCGTTCTCGCAGTCTGCCTGTCAGACTCTGTTGCAAACGCAGAGCGGGTGAGCTCATGGCCCCGCCCCTTTGTTACATTGGCGGGAAGCTGAAACTAATTTACATGTGAAGCAACACACCCATAAATCAGCAAACTGTGGACACGCCCCCAACATGACACTTTAACACATTATAATAAAAAAATCTGAATTGTGTTTTAAACTGAACCTAAACTGGCACACTCAGAAGAACATTAATATTAATATTAAATCATAAAAAAGAGGTAAACTATGTGCCCTTTAAGTAACAAGTAATGTATTACTTTTAAAAATAAAAATGAAATGATATTTGAGTTACTTTTTTAAAAATGTAATGCGAGTTACTTTTTAGTTTAGTTAATTCTCTTTTAGAAAATTACTGAATTCAAATGAACACAGTCACATTAAATCCCTCACACAATGAGAGAATGCAGGAACAGACAGAAATGAAGATGGCAGAGCCTTACATTTCTGCGATGGAAAATTCTCGTTATTTTGAGCGCACTGAAGTAAAGGAAAAGGATTATCTGAATGGACAGTGATTTCACTTTTTAATAAGACCAAAAGTAGCAAAACATTGCTTCAAACGTTAATTAACCTGTATATACGGCATGTAGAGCTCTAAGGTCAAGAAGTTCTCCGAAGATAACTTGCTACATATAATAGTGATCCTAAACATGCGACTCTGGCAGGACTTAAACCTGCAATCTTCTGATCCGAGGTCAGACACCTTATCCATCAGGCCACAAGGCTAGGTAAATTTTTTACAGGTTTTATACTCAACCATTAAATGTTCTTTCAACAGCCTTTTATCAACCATTTAGAATTGCATAGAAATCGCCATAGAAAACCCAAAAAATAAATAAACTCAGTAAATTTAGGCATGTAACATTAATATTTTAGTTATTTTTTTTAAGGTAAATAAAGGTTATACGGTGTGTTGTTAACTCCTCTATTTAAAAAAAAAAAAGGAGAAGAAAAAACCCTGCGAGTTCTAGTTCTGAAAGAGATCAAGCCTCAGCCAGGTCAGAAAAAGTAACTCAAAAGTAACGAAACACTTTACTTACCATAAGAAAGCAATGCAACTAGTAATTGTTTGGCGAGCAACTCAATATTGTACTGCATTACTTTCTAAAGTAAGTTTCCTCAACACTGCTTAAGAGTAAGTGGATAACCTCAGCTTTCGGTTGTGAAAATGGAGGTAGCTTTTGGGTTATGTAAGTAACTCCAGAGTTAGTCTGTTTCAGAGAAGTTACTGAGGATTGCGTGCTCTTGATGAGGATTAGAACTCGCAGTTATCTTTATGAGATTGATTAAACTAACTCTTCTCAGGTGTTTTGGAACTGAAATACAGTAAGCAGGTTTTGGGTTAATCAAGAGTTCAGGGTGTAGCAGATGTTAAGTTAACCCTGCTTTCAGGAATACCCCCTGGCCTGTGACCTTTTAAGTAATTTAGACTGATACATTTATATCTTAATCATCTATTAAAATACATAAAGTCATTATATTGTAGGCAAAATTTAAATGAAAGTGAAACAGCAAGCTCTGAACAATTGAGAAATTGAATTTACCTTAAATTTTCAAATATGATCAAGTAAAATTGATTTGTTTAGCATACTTCGCAATGCACCTTTCGAATCAGCGTGTAATAGTATTTTTAAGAGCTGCGTGTAGCAGAATAAAGCTGGAAGATATACAGTTTACATTTGCAGAGACAAACTATCAAGCTGAGATTTGCTATATATGCACATATGACTGCAAATGCAGACATCCTTATTGGATATGCAAATTTAAACAAACTGTTGTAAGGGTCTGTAACTAAATTTTGTAGTAAAAATAATAAATAAAAATAATAAAATGATCTGCAATAATATTCATTAATGTACTTGATATTTTGGTCTTTTGTGACAAAAACTAAATATTGAGAGAGGTAAACAGTAATATATTTTCCATCGTTAATCCCATTCCCTAACTGCTCATTCATTAAAGTGCCTAGTATTTTTAGTATAGTATAAATGTATAGACATTTCTGACTACTCAGGGAGTGTTGCAATAAGATGTATTTCACCATTTACATAGATCAAATAACCTATCAGAAACCAAAATTCAGTGAGACCCTTTTAGCTCAGACATTCAAAAATATATCTTGTCTGTTAACTTACCAAACACACAGGGGACAACTGTTGTAGAAAGCTTTAGTCTTTTAGATTTGGGATCCAATACTGCTCCAAACACACCTGCATGTAATTATCGGCTAATACTGAACAGTTGAGTGGTGTGATCGATTTGACAATAAAGATGCAACCCCAGCAGGACTTGAACCTAAAGTCTTTTGATCCAATTTCAGACATCTTATCGATTAGCCCACAAAGTCATATAAGAGAGAGGCTTGAATCAATCAGGTTTGCAGGTAAAGAGCAGGGTAAACTTAGTCTGACTTTATTTGCTACACCTGCATTTAACAAAGAAGTAACCCCGGCAGGACTCGAACTTCCAATCTTCTAACTTGAAGTCAGACACCTTATATATTAGGCCACAAGGAAGTTGCAAAACGAAGTTTGAATCAATCAGGTTTGCGGGTACAGAGGAGGATAAACGTCGCCTGATTTTATTCGCCACACCTGTATTCAACAAAGAAATGACCCCGGCAGGACTCGAACTTGCAATCTTCTGATCCGAAGTCAGACGCCATGTCCATTAGGCCACGAGGCTAGACGCAAAAGAATTTTTAATCAATCAGGTTTGCGGGTACAGAGGAGGATACACGGCGCCTGATTTAATTCGCTACACCTATATTCAACAAAGAAACAACTCCGGCAGGACTTGAACCTGCAATCTTCTGATCCGAAGTCAGACGCCTTATCCATTAGGCCACATGCGAAAGAAGCTTTAATCAATCAGGTTTGCTGGTACAGAGGAGGATACACGGCGCCTGATTTTATTCGCTACACCTGTATTCAACAAAGAAACGACCCCGGCAGGACTCGAACCTGCAATCTTCTGATCCGAAGTCAGACGCCTTATCCATTAGGCCACGAGTCCAGTTGCGAAAGAATTTTTAATCAATCAGGTTTGCGGGTACAGAGGAGGATAAACGGCGCCTGATTTTATTTGCTACACCTGTATTCAACAAAGAAACGACCCCGGCAGGACTCGAACCTGCAATTGTCTGATCCGAAGTCAGACGCCTTATCCATTAGGCCACGAGGCCAGATGTGAAAGAATTTTTAATCAATCAGGTTTGCGGGTACAGTGGAGGATACACGTCGCCTGATTTTATTCGCTACACCTATATTCAACAAAGAAACGACCCCGGCAGGACTCAAACCTGCAATCTTCTAATCCGAAGTCAGACGCCTTATCCATTAGGCCACACGAGAAAGAATTTTCAATCAATCAGGTTTGCTGGTACAGAGGAGGATACGCGTCGCCTGACTTTATTCACTACACCTGTATTCAACAAAGAAACGACCCTGGCAGGACTCGAACCTGCAATCTTCTGATCCGAAGTCAGACGCCTTATCCATTAGGCCACAAGGCCAGATGCGAAAGAATTTTTAATCAATCAGGTTTGCGGGTACAGTGGAGGATAAACGTCGCCTGATTTTATTTGCTACACCTGTATTCAACAAAGAAACGACCCCGGCAGGGCTCGAACCTGCAATCTTCTAATCCGAAGTCAGACGCCTTATCCATTAGGCCACATGCGAAAGGATTTTTAACCAATTAGGTTTGTGGGTACAGAGGAGGATAAACGTCGCCTGACTTTATTCGCTACACCTGTATTCAACAAAGAAACGACCTCGGCAGGACTCAAACCTGCAATCTTCTAATCCGAAGTCAGACGCCTTATCCATTAGGCCACGAGGCCACACGAGAAAGAATTTTCAATCAATCAGGTTTGCTGGTACAGAGGAGGATACACGTCGCCTGAGTTTATTCACTACACCTGTATTCAACAAAGAAGCGACCCCGGCAGGACTCGAACCTGCAATCTTCTGATCCGAAGTCAGACGCCTTATCCATTAGGCCACAAGGCCAGATGCAAAAGAATTTTTAATCAATCAGGTTTGCGGGTACAGTGGAGGATAAACGTCGCCTGATTTTATTTGCTACACCTGTATTCAACAAAGAAACGACCCCGGCAGGGCTCGAACCTGCAATCTTCTGATCCGAAGTCAGACGCCTTATCCATTAGGCTACAAGGCCAGATGCGAAAGAATTTTTAATCAATTAGGTTTGTGGGTACAGAGGAGGATAAACGTCGCCTGACTTTATTCGCTACACCTGTATTCAACAAAGAAACGACCCCGGCAGGACTCAAACCTGCAATCTTCTGATCTGAAGTCAGACGCCTTATCCATTAGGCCACGAGGCCAGATGCGAACGAATTTTTAATCAATCAGGTTTGCGGGTACAGTGGAGGATACACGTCGCCTAATTTTATTTGCTACACCTGTATTTAACAAAGAAACGACCCCGGCAGGACTCGAACCTGCAATCTTCTGATCCGAAGTCAGCCGCCTTATCCATTAGGCCACGAGGCCAGATGCAAAAGAATTTTTAATCAATCAGGTTTGCGGGTACAGTGGAGGATACACGTCGCCTGATTTTATTTGCTACACCTGTATTCAACAAAGAAACGACCCCAGCAGGACTCGAACCTGAAATCTTCTGATTCGAAGTCAGACGCCTTATCCATTAGGCCACGAGGCCAGATGCAAAAGAATTTTTAATCAATCAGGTTTGCGGGTACAGTGGAGGATACACGTCGCCTGATTTTATTTGCTACACCTGTATTCAACAAAGAAACGACCCCGGCAGGACTCGAACCTGCAATTGTCTGATCCGAAGTCAGACGCCTTATCCATTAGGCCACATGGCCAGATGCGAAAGAATTTTTAATCAATCAGGTTTGCGGGTACAGTGGAGGATACACGTCGCCTGATTTTATTCGCTACACCTATATTTAACAAAGAAACGACCCCGGCAGGACTCGAACCTGCAATCTTCTGATCCGAAGTCAGACGCCTTATCCATTAGGCCACGAGGCCAGATGCGAAAGAATTTTTAATCAATCAGGTTTGCTGGTACAGAGGAGGATACACGTCGCCTGATTTTATTCACTACACCTGTATTCAACAAAGAAACGACCCCGGCAGGACTCGAACCTGCAATCTTCTGATCCGAAGTCAGACGCCTTATCCATTAGGCCACGAGGCCAGATGCGAACGAATTTTTAATCAATGAGGTTTGCGGGTACAGTGGAGGATAAACGTCGCCTGATTTTATTTGCTACACCTGTATTCAACAAAGAAACGACCCCGGCAGGACTCGAACCTGCAATCTTCTGATCCGAAGTCAGGCACATCTATTAGTTCACGAGGCCAGATGCAAAAGAGATTTGAATGAAACAAGTTTGCAGGTAAAGAGCAGTGTAAACGTCACCTGATTTAATTCACTATACCTGCATTTAACAAGAAACAAACCTGGCAAGACTGGAACTTGCAATCTTCTGATCCTAATGGCCCGTTTCCACTGAGTGGTACGGTACGGTTCGGTTTGGTACGCTTTTATGGCCGTTTCCACTGTCAAAAAGCGTACCGAAAGGGTACCAAACACGAGAAAGGGTACCAAAAGGCGGAGCGTTTGAATGCTATTGGTTTACAGAGATACGTCATTCGCTTATGCAACAAGCCAGAATGAAAACAAAAAACCCGCCATGTTTGAAATACACACAGCCGAGAGATTATAGCGGAATTATAAATACATATAATAACGAGCCATGGTCGATCTGGGCTCAAACAAACCTTGTTGTCGTCTGGATGAGCAGCCACAAAGCCAAGAAGAAGAGCAGATTTACCCTGTGCCGCGTAGTTTTTTTTTTGCGCGAGCAGTTTCGCTTTCTTGCTAGCGCTCGCGCGCGTCTAACATTATATCTGAAATAACAAACTTCTTGAGCTGATGATAATAACCTGCGCTTGATTATTGACGTGCTTTTGAAACCCGATCCTGTCAGACACTGACAAACGCGAGAGTGAAGCATGAAGAAACAAAGGAGAAGCTGGAAAAAAAAGAGCACATTATTTTTCAGCAAACATGAACAAACTGCCATGATTAACTAACTTATTATCTTCACCTTTTGGACTAATATGAACTCAGAATGACGGAATTACTCTCTAACAGAGGCTACATGTGCTGCTGAAGATTACAGACACAGATGAGAGATTTTCGCTGACTGTAGGCTATATTTTGTGGTGTTTTGAACCTAAATACCGACGAAATGTCTGTTGTGTGTAGTTCTTCTGTAGTTGGTAACATATCGGAGACTGTAAGAGGCTGTATGTGTTTATATATGTTTATTTATTTAGTTATTTAATATAATTACAGACGTTACAGTAGGCTGTTTCACACTGTCATTGATCTGCAGTTATAATCAACTCATGTTCATTGAAAAGTTAGTAATAAACATTTCTACACAAGTATTTATGTGTAAAGCATCTGTTTTATGAGAAGTGCTTTTCATATGATATGTAAGTGACCCGTACAGCTTTACTGTAGACATTTCCTCGAGCTAGAATGACGTCGACTGAAACTTTCTGTTATACACCACGCCCACTAAAAGGGTACCCTTGTTAGTGGAAACGCAAGCCTGATAAAGGTGACCCGTACCAAACCGTACCGTACCAGTCAGTGGAAACGAGCCATAAGTCAGACAACTTATCCATTAGGCAACGAGGCCAGATACAAAAGAGGCTTGAATCAATCAGGTTTGAAGGTACAGAGGAGGATAAACGTCGCATGATTTTATTCGCTACACTTGCATTTAACAAAGAAACAACCCCGGCAGGACTCACACGTGCAATCTTCTGATCCAAAGTTATACAACTTGTGCATTACGCCACAAGGCCAGATGCAAAAAAGGCTTGAATCAATTAGGTTTGCAGGTAAAGAGCAGTGTAAACATCGCCTGATTTTATTCGCTACACCAGCCTTTAACAAACAAGCGACCACAGCAGGACTCGAATCTGCAACTTTCTGATCCGAAGTCAAATGCCTTATCCATTAGGTCACGAGACCTGATGTGAAAGAAACTTGAATCAATCAGGTTCACCTTATCCATCAGGCCACGAGGCCAGATGTAAAAAAATCTTGAATCTATCAGGTTTGCAGGTACAGAGGAGGATAAACATCGCCTGGTTTTATTCGCTACACCTGCATTTAACTAAGAAGCAACCCCAGCAGGACTCAAATGTGCAATCTTCTGATCTGAAGTCAGACATTTTATCCATTATGCCACAAGGCCACATGTGAAAGAGGCTTGAGTCAATCAGGTTTGCAGGTAAAGAGCAGTGTAAACGTTGCCTGATTTTATTCGTTACACCTGTAGGTAACAAAGAAGAGACCCCAGCAGGACTCAAACCATCCATTCTGCCACTAGGCCAGATGTAAAATAGGCTTTTTCTGTTCATGGTTTGCAGGTCACAATAGACCAGGCTAACAGCTAAAGGATGTCTGTGCGTACAACACATTTCCTTATCCACGAAAGAAAGTGAAAGTAAAGAATGAGGAGGCTCATTCTCGTGCTGCAGATGGTCTGTTAAACAATTTTCTCGCTAGTGAAGTGTTCAGTTTTTCCACTTACAAACAGGGCCGGATTAAGAACACATTGGGCCCTGGGGCTATAGCAAATCCAAGGGCCCCCCTTTAAATTTTTTTTTCGTGTGTGTGTGTGTGTGTGTATATGTATGTATGTATGTATGTATATGTGTGTATATATATATATATATATATATATAAATATATATATATATATATATATTGTTGTTGTTATTATTATTGTCATTATTATTAATTTAATAATTAATATTATTGTCTAATTTTACACCATTTGATTTATTTGATTATTGTATATATTTTTTATTATTTTTTTATTGTATGTGTATATATTAGAATAGGCCTGCAAGCATACAAAACTAAGTAATGACATAATACAAAATTTTAAGTTCAAAAAGGCTGCAAAAATCAACAAAAGAAAGAAACATTTGCAATCCTTCCTAAATTAGTGCTTTATAATACTTTGAATGGGGGTTTACCTTTAAAATGTTTCTTTAGAACTTCAGCTGACCATAAACCTGTAATGATATAATATCTATAATATCCATGTGTCTAATATACAAAATAGCTTATTGTAGTCTAGCATCCTTATTTTATTTATTTATTTATTTATATATTTTTGCTTCAAATGTAATGTCTGATGAAAGTCAGTGCCAATATTTCATTGCATCAATTTAATTAATATTATATTACTGTCAATTTCATAATAGGGGAAATTAAACATTCATTATGAAAAAAAGTTTGCTTTCTAACTGGTTCAGTTAGACTTACTGTAAAGCATAACCGAGTGTATTTACTTGAGTTAGATACTCCGCAATGATGGATATTTTGATAACTGCTCATGTAGGTTTGTTGATTCGTTCAAAGACTGTCTCGGTTATATTGTGTGATGGAAGGATTGTGCGGGCGCGCGCCGGTTTAAGTTTAGCTGTAACCGCCACGTGGCCGAGACAGCGCTTTAGTTATTATTAGTCCATTCAGCATTATTTTGCCTATCACAGCTTCTTTTACTACTTGTTCAAGTGCATCAATGATGAAGACTGTTTAAATAAAATTTTTTGTTTCACTACGAGCTTGGTTAGCCTACCTTTGACTGGACGGTTCTTGCGGCAGTGCCGAAATAAGGGACTGTCCTGGAAAAATAGGGATATCTGATAACCCGTATGGGTGACTAAAAGGTCAGTGTACATTTTGTACAGCCACTCTGAGCCCCAGTTTAGCACCAGCATCACTGTTTTTAAACAGCAGCGAACCGAAAGGAATACTTCACATTATCCACGAGAGAAAGCATTAATCAAAGAGGCATTTCCCGCACCATAGCGCAAATTAATTAAAGGCCCCCTTCTTCTGTAGGCCCTGGGGTTTCAGCCCCACCTAGCCCTTATGTTAATCCGGCCCTGCTTACAAAGTCCACCATGTAAATAGCAAATGCGCTATGGCGCAAGCAACTGACTCTTAAAGGGAATGGGAGATGAGACTCTGATTGGTTTATTCTCAAAACACACCTATAACTCATTAAGAGAATAAGCTCAACCCTGTTAGACCATGCGCTGCAGGGCAGAGCGGATTTTTCCGTCCTTAAAATAGCAAAAGTGGATTCTGACACGCCCTTAATGCTTTTGCGCCCTGCGCTTTGTACTTTGTGCCTAGATCGTAAAAATAGAGCCCTTAACGTTTAAAGATTTAACCTGCAATATTCTGATCCGAAGTCAAACGCCTTGTCCATGAGCTTTCCCATCACAGGACGCAATGCCGTTTTCAAATACTGATTCAACAAAACACAAAAAGTAAAAGCAACAGTGTTGGAATAAGTTACTTTTGAAAGTATCGCATATTGTATTTTGAGTTACTCCCCCCAAAAAGTTACTAGTTGCGTTACTTTTTATGGTGAGTAATGCGTTACTTTACTTTTGAGTTACTTTTTTTACCTTATTATTAAAAGTTTAAAGCAAAGTGTTTGCTATTGTATTATTTGTCTTAAGTGAAATCACTGTCCGTTGAGACAATCCACTTTTCCTTTTCTTCGATGCGTTCACAATAATGAACACATTCTCATTGACTGTGTGAGTCATTCATTCATTTTCTTTTCGGCTTAGTCCCTTTATTAATCTGGGGTCACCACAGCAGAATGAATCACCGACTTATCCAGCAAATGTTTTACCCAGCGAATGCTGCAGGTGCAACCCATCTCTGGGAAACATCCAGACACACTCATTCACTAGCCTACCCAATTCACCTGTACCGCATGTCTATGGACTGTGGGGGAAACCGGAGGACCCAGAGGAAACCCACGCGAACGCGGGGAGAACATGCAAACTCCACACAGAAACGCCAACTGACCTAGCTGAGGCTCGAACCAGAAACCTTCTTGCTGTGAGGCAACAGCACTACCTACTGCACCACCGCGTTGCAGAGACTGCATGATTCAATATGACTAATTTTAATTCAGTTATTTATTTTTTTAAAGCTAACTAATTAAAAAGTAATTTTATTATGTAACACTTTCCTTTTAAAGTTTTACCCCAACACTGAAAACCAATATATATATATATATATATATATATATATATATATATATATATATATATATATATATATATATATATATATATATATATATATATATATACACATACATATACATAGGCAATAACAATACATGATATACTTAACCATAATGTTTTTTCAACAGCCTTTTATCAACCATTCAGATCTGCATCCAATGACTGTATAAAATAAACTGCCGGCCCGAGGGCCACTTACGGCTCGCCCTATTCGTCCCTCCGGCCGTAACGTCAAAAATATAACGAGATTCGGCCCCCCAAAACATATATTTTAGAAACACTATCATTGTTGCGTTAGCCACTTGTGCTTTTGACCCGCCACCTAGTCGACATTTAAAGTACTGCATTCACATTAGTTTTACTTTCATTGCCTCTCACTGTACAGTCGAGAGTAACTCACATGCGTTTTAATTCTGTGGCTCATTTAAACGTTAAATATATATGTCCGTAAGCGCTCTACTTTTACTATTTTTGTAAATATTCAAGGGTCGTTCGATTATTATCAGTTATATTCCACGTTATATTCCTCATGGCTTACACGTTATGCTGGTGGTGTAACAAATATGATAATTTTGCTAATATTCGATTCAAATGGTCTCCTCATTTGCTTATTAACATTTGCAATGTTAATTGAACATGTTAAAGTAAATGCGAATATGTACCTATTTCCCCCCTCCTTATTGTAGTTTTACAAAAAAAAAAAAAAAAAAGAAAGATATTAAGAAGAACAATTGCCAGTAAAGTCACTTAAGTTCCCCAAACTGCTTTCTGCTGTTCACACTATTGTGACAATACAATTGGTTGGGACACAAAAATAATTATTAAGCCTATTATTTGTAGTATTTTCGTAGCAATTTAAACTCCCCCTTCAATATGTACAACAAGAAACAAAAAGCTAAAGTTTTGACTGCATACTCTGAAAGAATGAGTGTGTGTCTAATGCTCAGCCATATACACAACAACCACAGATATATTTCAACAGCTGATGTGTGACATGAAACGTGCTGGTTTGCATTATCACTGGTGACAGGTAATGCTTGAAATATAAACATCTTGAAATATCATGTCTGTTGTCCTAAGGTGCATCAATTATGTCAGGTTTCCACTTTTTTTCTTGTGAAAACATTAAGATAAGTAGCCCTTTCCAAAATGAAATTTGTCACCATATATTCTCACCCATTTTTTCCAAAAATAAATAAATTGTTTTATAAAATTGTACGAAAAAAACATACAGAACAAACAAATCATTATCAAAATCCATGGCAGTTCACGCTGCTCACTCTTTTCCTTATATGGCGTTGAGCGCGCTGCTCTTCCGGCTCTACATAAACAAAATTAGCATATTGTCATGACTGAAACGGTTGAATCCACTATTTTAATTTACATTATGAAATACCCTGAGTGGAATACAGGAATCATTTTGTAGTGGTGGTATTTATTGTATTTTTGGTCCACTGTAGCTTTCTTACTTTGTATTATACAGAAGAACTGTGAATCCGACAGACAACTGAAACCGAAGAAAAAAAAAAACACTCGAGTGAGCAACACACCAACAACAGGTCAGGATGACGTATTTTTATAATTCACACTCAGGCCTCGGAAACGTTAAACATTTGAGCTCAGGATTGAATACACTGCATCGTTTTTGTGTATTGTCAGCTGTTAATTTCGGAGGATGGTCTAGTCTGGATGTCAGCACGACCCTTCAAATTATGAGCGAGAGTGTGTTTGAAGAGGGACTGACGGACAGTATAAAAACGCCCACCGGACAGGGGCAGAAATGGACATCACCAGACAGGTCAGCGCTTTACTTTCACAAACTGTAAGTAGAAACATATACATTTGTATGTCTGTCCATGGCTTGTAATTTGCACTGTACTTATTTTTGGATGCTAGTCTTCATTGAAATGAGCCTGTTGTGAGAATTCATTCATTCAGAGTGATTACAAAACATTTTGGAGAAGGCTAATGATGAACGGGTTCATTAAAATGATCAGAATTTCACAATAAAATTCTTAACAAACAATTACAGTAAATTTATAGATTAAGCTAATCATATTATTTTTAATTAAGTCTTCTAAATGACTTTATAATGTAAAATAATACAAAATATTGGCTATCAACGTATAAAACATTCATGATGTTACTAATACTAATTATTCTGTTTTTCTTTTCTTTTTTACAAATCAAAAAGACTACAAAATTGACTCAAAAACACATTACTTAAACTAAACGCATGGAACAAGCTGAAATTATACCAAAATATTGTTCATTGTTAAAGGATCTGGGGTCAAGATGATGATGATGATAATTATTATTAATAATCAAGGAATTAAAAACAACAACAAAAGTATCAGTTTTCCCTATTAAATATTTGTTTTTTTAACATTGATAATGGTACATGTTTTTGAGCATCAAATTAAAATGATTTCTAAAGAATCACTTAGAAGACACTGAAAACGGGAGTAATGAGGCTGAAAAAATGCTTTGTATCATAGTAATAAAAAATGACTAAAATATAGTCAATTAGAAAAGCAGGCTCGTAGCCAGGGGGGTTCGAAAGACCCACCCCTCACTGACAAAACACAAAAGTCCAGAATTTTCCTAAACATGAGCTCATTTGTTTTATTTTGACTGCTATGCCATTGTGATAAGTGAAAATAACCAATTGAAAAGGCTTTCAGACTGAGCAGAATTCTCTGTTGGCTGTTGTGACTTCAGCTAATCAGTTTTGGCCGATGGAAACAATTATTTGTCATGAGTCTAACATCTAAAACCATCTAAATCTTCGACCTTATTCTGGAAACAAACAAACAAATAAAAAAACAAGAAAAAGGTGTGAAGCACCAAAAGCCGCCAATATTAAAATTAATTTGAATACTAATTTGGCTATTGTTGTCATCCATGAATTTTCAAATGTACTTTTTTTACATGACAAGCTAGAAAAAATGTAAAGCTCTACATTATTATTTTAATTCAAACAGTGAAATTCCGACTGAGAATAGTTGAATGTCCTGGCCAATTGAATCTCATAATTAAAAAGGAAATGAGGTATATAATTGCTAAGAGGTCCTCTTTTTGAGAAAAATAATCATCCCTTTTACCAGCTACAGGTCTGAAAACTTATTTCAAATTTTATAATTATTATTATTTTAAAAAACTAGCGGTGGCAGGGATATTAATATTGAAAGTATTGCAACATCCTACAGAAGCTAGACTTATGAATATCAATGTTAATATTCAAATTGATTCGGAAAAACTGCATTCAAGCAGACACATCTTTCAATCTTAAAGCTATTTCTGTTCTCTTATCACTGCGTTCCACACAAGTGAGGTGATGTTCTGCCCGCTCAAAGACGTGAGACAGAAAGAGACTAAATGACATATTACGATGAGATAAGACGCCTCTATTTTTGTATATGACCTATCACGTATCACAGTAATAAAAGTAGCCGGCGGTTAAAAATGGGTAAAGATTATTTGATGTTAATTAGGTACTTCACCCAAAATTTTAAATGAAAAATCATTTAATACTTGTTACAAATTGATTTTTTTTTTATTCTCAGTTGAGCACAATAGAAGATATTTTGAAGAATGTTGAAAGCCACTTGTCATCATTGGCTGGCAATGCTAATGTAAAACAAATGTAGTTCAAAGTTCACAATAAAAATGGAAAAATCTTAAATAAAAATTTACCATCAAGTTGTTAGAACAGCTGACAATAGAATTGGTAACCTAATAACCAACAGTAAACAAAGCAATTAGAGACTGGTGAGTAGTCAAGTGGGTGTAATGGTCGCGAAATCAGAGTTTATTAGGCATTTTCATCTCCCATTATTCACATTAACCCTAAGACTAAAATCATGTCAAACGAGTGTAAAAATGATTTTAGTGAATTAATGGATTTTATTTGAAATTTGACATTTCATCACCTTTTTCATGCTATACTTCAAAATGCACAACCCGGTTTTTAACTTCCGCAATATTTGTGATCCTATTATGGAAGTAAATGGTGGTTTCCAACATTCTTCAAAAGATCTACTTTTGTGTTCAGCAGAAAATGAAATTCAAAGGTTTGATGCCACTTAATGGTTAATAAACAATAAGTAAATCTTCATCTTTGAGTGAACTGTCTCTTTAAATATTTTTAACACTCACTTCTTCTAGTTATTGTTTTTGGGCGGTTTGGTTTGATTGATTCTCTTCCCATTCCTGTAAATATCAGCGAGTCTTTGCCAGAACCGGCGATGCCAAATTGGGGTGGAGGAGCCAAATGTGCGGCCTGTGAGAAGACGGTTTACCATGCGGAGGAGATCCAGTGCAACAGCCGCAGCTTCCACAAAACATGCTTCATCTGCAGTAAGACCAAAAAACATTCACAAGACGATTAAATGCGATTCTTACCCTGAAAGGTGTCAGCTTTGAGTGCGATGAGATTGTTGCAAAAGCTAGAGCAATTTTGGTTAAAAAAAAATTTATAATAATAATAATAAAAAGCAATGATCACAAATGAGTAATTTTCAACAAATCCAGCAACATTTCAGTAACAATGAGAATCTACTGTAAAAAATCATGATCAATAAGTCATGATGACATTAATTCAGTGTTTTTTTTAAGCCACCCACACAAGCTTTTAAACAAGTTTAAGGTTTTGCGAGTTAAAATGACTTGTAAGGGTAACTTTAAGGAAGAAACATACCACTTTGTTTTGGAAATAGGGTCATTTTCTATTCCCCTATAGTTAAACTATTGAGTTTTACCATTATTGAATTCATTCAGCTGATTTCAGTGTCTGGCAGGAGCACTTTTAGCTTAGCTTAGCATAGATCATTGAATCAGATTAGACCATTAGCATCTTGCTTTAAAATGAGCAAAGAGTTGTCTATAATTTTGGAGCGCTTCTAGATGTCCTCATGGATAAAAGGCAAGCTTTCATCTAGCAGTCACCATTTTTAGGTGCTGCGTAATATTGTTGCGCCTACTGTAGCTGTGATACAGCAGCAGATTTCCTAGACATATTCAATAGATGTTTATAAATATATTAAAAGGGCCCCTAAAGGAACACATTTTCCAAGTCCGCTAGAGTTAAACAGTTCAGTTTAACGACGTATGAATCCATTCAGCCCGATCTCAGTGTCTGAATGGAGCACTTTTAGCTTAGCAAAAAATTATTGAATCAAATTAGAAAATTAGCACTTCACTTTAAATTGAGCAAAGAGTTTATATAATTGTGGAGTGCATCTACATGTCTTTATAATTGCAATACACGCTCTCGGGATGCGGTCAAGGATTTAAGGCACTGCATAATATTGTTGTGCCTACTGGAGCCCTGGTACAGCAGCAAATTTCCTAGACATTCAAGAGTTGTTTAAAAATATATTAAAAGGCACCTTAAAGGAACACAAATCCTCTAGAGTTAAACAGTTGAGTTTAACCAATATGAATCCATTCAGCCCGATCTCAGTGTCTTTAGGGAGCACTTTTAGCTTAGCTTAGCATAGATCACTGAATCAGATTAGACCATTAGCATCTCACTTTAAATGAGCAAAGAGTTTCTATAATTTTGGAGTGCGTCTACATGTCTTTATGATTGCAAGGCATGCTCCCAGCAGGCAGTCAAGATTTTCAGGCGCTGCGTAATATTGATGCAATGGTACAGCAGCAAATTTGCTTGATATATCGGCCTAGAAAATAGCAACATTTTGTTTGTTGTAGGTCTTATTACAGGATGTAAATACAGAAATGTCAAGCTTTAAATAGTGCAAAAAAAATCTTACTGCTTGAAATTTAGATTAATCAAATAAAATCTAATTTATAGTCATCTTAACTTACGATTTGTCAAACTAAATAGAAATATTAAGTTAAACTTTATAAACTAATTAAGTTTAATTGAAACCTGATTCACTTACTAAAGTGAGTTAAAGTAACAAAAACATTTGTTGTCATGACTAATTCTTTACAGTGTAGAAAATTATCAATACTTATTTTTTAAAATTGATTAAAGGGCACCTATGGTGAAAAATCTACTTTTCAAGCTGTTTGGACAGACATGCGTGTAGGTATAGACTGTCATATTGGGGTGATATAAACACACACAGTCCTTTTTTTTCAATTTAACAACATAAAAATGGTGGACCAATTGGAGAGGTTTTTAGATTGATCGCTACTTGACATAGAAGTGCGGTCCCCCCGCCCACCAATATTGATTGACAGGCGCGCATCACCATATCCTCAGTTTGTTGTTTCACGTCCGCCCTTTTCAGCGTGAGTCAAAGCAATGTCACTAAAGGAACACCCTTGCTTTAATTTTAGATGCAAGACTCATTGGGCTCAACACAAGATCCACATTCACCACATTATCGCTCTAATCGGAATTATTGTTTGTAACTTTATGTGGGTTTGCAAACGTGTTCTTTTCTTAGGTTTACCTTAAACTTAAGCTGTTTGCATTTCTAACGGTCACAGAAGCTCCCTGTGATCTTAACTAGGTGCAGTTGGAAAGTGCGAGCATAGGTTTCTATCAGGATACACACACCGGCGCCTCAAGTCAGCGGCTGTCTGCGGCGCCCAGCCACGACTCAAGACACTTCATATTTCTGCCGCGCCACAGAGCGCAATCTGAATAGTTTCATTTTAAATAACATGCGAATGTGCATGTCTGGTGTGCCGTGTCGCGCCTCTAAGCCAGTCATCCGGTGCCTCAGTCAAGGTTAATTCAGTGTGCGTTGTTATTAGTCTCGGTGTACAAGCTCGGAACTTTAAACTAGCACACAGTTAGCTGTAAAACTGTACAAAGACACAAATGATTTTGTACTCTCTGCATGGTCTGTGTCCGACTCATACATGTACGGCTGAATGCTGGTCCTCTCACTTATGTTGCTTCTCTCTGTCCGCCTGTCTGTTGCCAAACACAAATCGGGGGAGCTCTTGTCTGCGCCCCCTTGTTACGTTAGGCGGGAAGTCGTAACTAATTTTCATGTGAAGCAACACACCCCTAAAACAGCGACCTGTGTACACACCCCCAAAATAACACTTTTTAACACATTATAATAAAACAATCTGAATTGTGTTTTGAACTGAACCTAAACTGGCACACTCAGAAGAACCATAATATTAATATTAAATCATAAAAAAGGGGTAAACTATGTGCCCTTTAAGATGCTAATGGTCTAATCCGATTCAATGATTTATGCTAAGCTAAGCTAAAAGCGCTCCCACCAGAAACGAAGAATAACTGAATGAATTCATAAGTGGTTAAACTCGACTGTTTTAACTCTTAAAGGTGTTCCTTTAAGGTGCCTTTTAATATATTTATAAACATCTATTGAATATTAATGAGTTGTCCAGTTTGGGGGGAAAAAAGAAACTGCCATCAAGAGTACTCTTTGAATGCTATCCAGTATTAATTCTTAAGGGTTGCCAGGGAGGGTGGTAACTGTCCGTTTGAGACGACAAACACTCTGGTGAAGTAAAACCCCTGTTGTTCGCCATCGTTCAGCAGTCTGTTTCCATCTGCTACAGATGACAGCAGCCGGGCTGCTTTCGTCTCCCAGAGCCTCTTGTTCATCAGCCTAAAATTAGACTCCAAGCCAAGCTCCCATGAGCCTCTTGAGCTCATCCTGGCTGGAAGAGCAGCAGCTGATAAACACAGACAGAAGATGAGCTGTGAAATCACCATCCAACTCCAGATTCAACTGGACAATTTCAGATTTGAATACATTTCATAATATTATTCCTAGTCAATACAGGTAATCTGGGACTTAATATATTTGTTTGTTAATTTTTAAAGGGATAGTTCACCACCTAAAAATAACATTGTCATCATTAACTGACCCTCCACTTGTTCCAATCTAGTCTGAGTTTCTTCCTTAACATTTTGTTCCGCTACTATGGATGTCAATGGCAAGTGGTTTCCAACATTCTTCAAATTTTCTACGTTTATGTTCAGCAGATGAAAGAAAATGAAGGTTTTGAATCACAGAAAAAACTCATTTTCATTAAACAGAAATCCCAGAAATTTAGTTTTGCTTGTGTGTTTATTAGTTGTAACTTCAAGAGGACATTTCAAAATATTTAAATAAGTGATTAAAATAATAACATAAAATCAGCAGAGTTATAATCACAAATCAATGTGTAAACAAATAAATATGTTAGGATTAAAACGTTAATTTACTTGTATTTTGCATTGTTCTAGATCAATACAAAACACTTGATTACAAATTATATCATTATAATTTCACTGAAACACGAAAAAGCAGAACAACTTGATTATTACAGTTGATTAAACTGGTTATTACAGACTACAAATTACCTGATGAAAATTGTCAGAAATGTAATCTAGACTACATACTATAAATAATGTAATCTAAATGACATATTTTAAATAATGTAATCTGACTCCCCTTAGATTACTTTAAACTTGCTTATTCTGTTTTATTTAATGGTCTCCAAATTCTGAAGACTGGATTGCATTTATTCAATTTACTTTTATTTAGCCTTTCTATTCTTTTTCTATGGTTATTCTTTTTTTTCCCATTTATTGTTTATTGTCAAAGCCAAACACCAACATGCAGTGAAATTTTTAAAAAGAAAAACAAATTGAGAATTAATTCAGTGTATATACACTGTATATACAGATAAAGTCAGAATTATTAGCCTCCCTTTGAATTCTTTTTAAAATATTTCCCAAATGATGTTTAACAGAGCAAGGAAATTTTTTTACAGTAGGTCTGATAATATTTTTTCTTCTGTGTTTTATTTTGGCTAGAATAAAAGCAGTTTTTAATTTTTTAAAAACATTTTATGGTGAAAATTATTAGCCCCTTTAAGCCTTATTTTTTTTGATAGTCTACCGAACAAACCATCATTATACAGTAACTTGCCAAATTACTCTAACCTACCTAGTTTACTTAACCTAGTTAAGCTGTTAAATATCACTTTAAGCTGTATAGAGGCGTCTTAGAAATTAAAGGGGCTAATAATTTTGACCTTAAAATGGTTTTTTTAAAAAATAAAACTGCTTTTATTTTAGTCTAAATAAAACAAATAAGACTTTCTCCAGAAGAAAAAATATTATCAGACATACTGTGAAAATTTCCTTGCTCTGCTAAACATCATTTGGGAAATATTAATATATAATTAATATATATATATATATATATATATATATATATATATATATATATATATATATATATATATATATATGCATGATTTGTTTGTGTTTTTAGTGGTTTGTCGTAAAGGTTTGGACAGCACTACAGTCGCCGCACACGAGTCTGAAATATACTGCAAATCCTGCTACGGCAAGAAATATGGTCCAAAAGGTTACGGGTATGGCCAGGGTGCTGGAGCTTTGAGTTCTGATCCAGTCAATAATGATGAACTTCAGCCTCAAGAGTATGTCCTCAAAACACACTCATAATGTTAAATGTTTTTTGTTGTTTTGTTATGCATGAACCTACTTTTTCCATATTTTATGGACAAATTTGCCCCTAAATGCTGATACAGAGGGCAACTTTCTGGGCAATTCTGCAGAGCGATGTTGTTTGGTTACTTTTCTAGTGAGAACGGGCAAGACTATTTTATCTGTAACCCATTGCCCTAATTATTTACTCTGTCTCACACCCGGTTGCTCATTTATTTAAGTTGTCAAGCAACATTGCTAAAAAAGTTGCTTTATCATCAACATAATAAGGAGCCAAACCTGACAGAATCTCTAATAATCCTCATCCCCATTTGTAAAATATATGTGTAAAAATGCAGCCTAAAGCATAATTAGATTTGATTTGTTTAAATATTCACATTACCATAATCACGCAGTATTTATGACAAAGGATTAGGCCCAAACATCTTTAAACTAAATGAGCAAAATTTGATTGTCTACATGCAAAGTTTGCAAAAACACAACAGCCAATGAAATTATTTCAGTCTGTATTTGCATATGGGACACAACTGTACATTGACAACACTCACTGATGTGAACCTTTGATACAAGGCAGGATGGCTTTCATGTTGTGGACACCAAATTCTGACCCTACCATCCGAATGTCACAGCAAAAATTGAGACTCATCAGACCAGGCAATGTTTTTCCAATCTTCTATTGTCCAATTTTGGTGAGCCTGTGTGAATTGTAGCCTCAGTTTCCTGTTCTTAGCTGACAGGAGTGACACCCTGTGTGGTCTTCTGCTGCTGTAGCCCATCTGCCTCAAGGTTGGACGTATTCAGAGATGCTCATCTGCATACCTCGTTTGTAATGAGTGGTTATTTGAGTTACTGTTGTCTTTCTATCAGCTGGAACCAGTCTGGCCATTCTCCTCTGGCATCAACAAGGCATTTGTGCCCACAGAACTGCAGCTCACTGGATATTTTCTCTTTTTTCTGACAATTCTCTGTAAACCCTAGAGATGGTTGTGCATGAAAATCCCAGTAGATCAGCAGTTTCTGAAATACCAACAACCATGACACATTCAAAGTCACTTAAATCACCTTTCTTCCCCATTCTGATGCTCGGTTAGAACTGCAGCAGATCGTCTTGAGCATGTCTACATGCCTAAATGCATTGAGTTGCTGCCATGTGATTGGCTGATTAGAAATTTGCGTTAACAAGCAGTTAGACAGATGTACCTAATAAAGTGAACATGTAAATATCAAACATCAAGTTAAATTGTAAAGTATATTGCATTGATATATTGGCATGTTCATATGCAAACATATAATTTTACATTGATTAGATTGAGGTGGCAATTATTATGAAAGATACAGTATATACAGTGCTCAGCATAGGAGTACACCCCATTTTGAAAATGAATATTTTTATCCATTTCTCAGTGAATATAGGCAATGTATTTTGGTGCATTTGAACAAAACAGATTTATTAAACGGACATATTTATTAAAATAACATTTTAGTCATAGAACATCTTTAGAAATAGAAATATAACACAATTAAATTCAAGCAAAATATTGGGGAAAAATGTAATTAAATATTTTTCCCTATCATAGAAATTTGGGTTTGCTAATTTTGGACTGTTGTCATAAGTTATTTTGTTAGATTAGCTCCAGATTTGGCTTTAGTACTGACTAATTTAATGTATATGTACTAATATAATGTTGTATAGCTTCCTATAGAGAAAATATTAATTTGAATGAGAGATTTGTGAGGGGTGTACATATATGTTGAGCACTATATATATATATATATATATATATATATATATATATATATATATATATATATATATATTTTAATGCGTGTACGCTCATGTATAAATAAAAAAAATGAAGTATTCTTCAGGTTTAGGGTTAGACTTATGCTATAGTACTAATAAAATCCTTAAATGTCCCTTTTTCAATAACCTTTGTGTGTGTTTTAAACATTTTAAGACCCAAAGCTCCACGTCCTGCACCTGCGAACTCAAACTCAAGCAAGTTTGCGCAGAAGTTCGGGAATACAGATCGCTGTCCTCGCTGCTCTAAAGCTGTTTATGCAGCGGAGAAAATCATGGGGGCTGGAAAGGTAAAAGCACTGCTAAAATTACACTGAGAAGCTGACGCTGCATTTATGCTACAATACACTGCTAAAATATGAAATATATTAATAATAAACTACTTAATCCAAATACTAAGCAGATGTTGAGAAACTGTTCCTCCTCAGCAGTTCTGCAATATGCTGCTGTCACAGGTCAGCGCTGCGTAAAGTAGTAATTCATCAGTCTGTACCTGGTTTTGATCCAACAGCCCTGGCACAAAAACTGCTTCCGCTGTTTATTGTGCGGGAAGAGCCTGGAGTCCACCACGGTGACGGATAAAGATGGAGAGCTCTACTGTAAAGGTACAATCAATCAAAGGAAACAGCTCAATCTCATTAGTATCACTTAACTGATCAATAGATACCGTTTCTGAGAGACATAGTTAATGTTCAACAGCCATTACAGGACAATTGATACAATCAACAGCTCAAATACTGGAGCTGAGATTAGAGGGTTAGTTCACCCAAAAATTTAAATGGTGTTATTTATCATTCACCTTCATGTTGTTACACTCCCGAGACCTTCATTCAGTTTCGGAACACAAAGATATTTTAGACGAGACAAACCTGAGAGCTCTCTGACCCTCCATAGACATCAAGGGTTTAGAGATCAAGTCCAGAAAAGGAACCATAGATATTGCCAGAACATTCCATGTGACTTCAAGGTTGAACTGTAATCGTACAAAGCTCTCCCTCATGAAGCTAATATGAAGTTACTGAAACTGCAATTCATCAACGGGCCACAGGGGGCTGGCTCCAAAAGAGAGCAAATTTCCATTGACTCCAATTTTAAAACTTTACAGCAGTAATGTCCATATGTTTTACAGTCTATGTTTTGTACGCAAAAAACAACATCAAAATTTTTTTTTTAGAATGTAAAATAAATAAATAAATGAATAAAAAGACTTTGTTTGCCACTGTTTTCCACATCAGAATTGGTTGTGTAGCGCTGGGATTGTTGCTAGAATTGAAGTTTTCTGTTGTTGTTAGGGTTAGGAACCTACTTATCCCAAGTCTTGGGGACAAATTTGTACCTTTGTGGAGACAATATCCAAAAATCTCCTTTTCAGGGTCATCCTCATTTGTAAAAATGTATTATATATATACACATAAGAATATAAATGCAGCATAAAGCACAATTAGATTTGATTTAAATATGAACATTAAACCTACTTTGTTTGCCAATGTCTTCCACATCGGATTAGGTCATTTACTATGGAAAAACCACGCTTGCGTGTACCGCTGCGGTTGTTGTATGAAGGCATACAGCTATGTCTGAAAGTTGGCGAGAATTATTTATCAAACTACCCATCAAATTGTGTTTTATTAACATTTACCACAACCCCAAACCTTACCCCTTACATAAGTTATATAAAAATAGCAATTATTGTTGTACAGCGTCACAAAAATGATGCTATACTGGTGTAAACATGCTATAGTATCCACAGATGTATCCCTTTTAGACTTAAGCTAGTTCTGCTGACTCTAATAACCAATACATCATACAGCCCATAGTAAATGTTCACCCTGGCAAGGAAGAGAAGACATTGATGAACAAATCTATTTTTATTGGAGCTATTTAAGGGATATAAATAACAGAATTTTCATTTTTGGGTGAACTAACCCTTTAAAGCCTCTCTTTGTGTTGACATTTTTTATCATGCCAACAGAAATCTCCATTATATCTGGCATGAAATGACAATTCCATTAGTCTTTTCTTCTCTGTTTTGATGCATGTGTGAATGACAATCACCAATGAGGAAATAAAAAATCCATCATAAAAAGTGCTTCCCCTAGCCCCTCCATCAGATTTTAGTTTGTTGCCTCAGGGAAACAACGCGCCATTAGGGCACTAAAACACCAAGGTTTTCTATATATTATTATAAGTGAAATGAGGTACAAACAAGCCATAAATACATTAGAAAAAGTGTACATTTAACATAAACAATATCAACAAGTAATATTTCATCAATAACTAGCCATAAATTATGTATTGTGTGTTCTTGTGGGGTATCGATTGAATGTACTTCTTTACCAATGTTTATTATTCACTCAGAAAGCAGTTGTTGGTGCATGTGAAGCAAAAGTGGGTGCCACATTTTTGTCACTTGGCTCTAGGTCAGGAGTGCCCAAACTTGGTCCTGGTGGGCCGGTGTCCTGCAGAGTATAGCTCTAACCCCAATCACAGACCTGAACCAGCTACTCAGGCTCTAATTAGCATACTAGAAATGTATTAGCAGGTTGGCAACTAACACCGACCCTCCAGGACAGAGTTTGGGCACCTTCTTTTCCTGTCTCCTTTTCTGTGTATCTATGACCATCAAGTAGGCTGAATCCAGATGCACATCAAACTCAGCAGAGTTTAGTTCCAACCCTGCTTCAACACACTTACCTGTAGGTTTCAAACAAGCCTGAAGAACTCAATTAGTTTAATCAGGTTTGTTTAATCAGGGTTAAAGATAAACTGTGCAGAACTGTGGCTTTTTGCAAGTTTAATTTGCATCTTTGAATGGAAGCATAGCTATTGTGACACTTCAAGCTCGCTGTCAGAAGGAATGAGACTAACTGCTCAATCTTGTTATTTACTTCCATAAAATGTTTCAACATCCATATCCTGTGAGTAATAGTTTACAGTATATATATACTATACATTTCTGGACATTTCCATTCATAGGATGTTATCTTTTTTACAAAAGTGGTCTAACTGCACAATGTTGCCCTGAGCAACAAATGAAAATCTATCATTTTAGTATATAGATAATTACACAAAAGGGTCTTTTCTCAATCAAATATGCTTCTTCACATATCCATGCACATCACACAGATTTATAATATAAAGATAATTAAATTTAAACATGTTAAAAAGTGAAATCTATCTTACGTTCTGCTAGCAGTGTGCTCAAGCAGGCTATAGTTTCAAAAATGGCTCTTTTGCCCCCAGAGGACAGGTCAGACCCACACCCACCTCAAATTTCATTGGTCGCCAACTTATTATTAGACTTTTTTTTGTGATATTTTATTTTTAAAAATTTAAAGGGGCGGGAGATTGTAGGCCAAAAAATGGTTTGTTGCCTGAAGGCAATGCCATAGAGGGTTAGAAGGCACAAGAAATTGATACATATTTGTATTTAATAAATAATTAAAAAAAAAACAATATTGCAATAATTCTGAAATGTGAGAATTATCAGCTTTAAATTCATAGTGCTGATTATAAATTTTCTAAATAATAGTTTAACCTTTACCAAATATTAAGAACATTTCTGTCATTGTTTTTTATGTCTCTATTTTTATGTTTTTCAGTTTGCTACGCCAAAAACTTTGGTCCGAAGGGGCGTGGCCTGGGGAACCCGGGCGTGGTCGAGGAGAGTGAATGACAAGTGTAGACCAATCAAGTGCAACCTCCTATCCGCCTGTTAAGTAGTGACGTATCAGTGACGTATGGAATACTGTTTCCAGGTCCAAGCCGCTACTCATTTGAATTGAGAAAATACTCGTTTGTTTTTAGTCCTATCACACATTAAAGTGAATTTTCTATAAAATCATAGTGTAAACAACAGGTTCTGAACTTGGTGTATCACACATACCAAAATTTGAACAATTTGTAAAAAGGTAATCACTTTCTGGCCATCTGATATTGGGTATGGACATATATACATTGCGAATGTAATTTTTAAAGTATTACAGCGCTTTGTAAACGTTAATTATTACCATTTGATGAGTCTCCCCATATAGTTGATATAGCACTTGGACCTGGAAGCCACTTGGCATGACATCACACTTAACAAGCAGATTCACCACATGATATTTAAACATGGCTGTCAGTATTTGCCCCCTAGTGGCAGCTGTAAGAAAATAAACCAAAAAAAACCCCAATCATTTTTCACTTTGCACACATTATATCAATTTTAATCAACATGTTTTAACACACCCAAAGTTCCGTTGCAAAAACTTTCATCCCAAGCGGCTTTCCATTGGAGATTAAAGACCGTCAAATGTTGTGAGTCATGTGCAGTGGAAATGCGGCTTTATACATAAAGCTGAATTGTGTAACTACAAAAACGGTGTGTAGCACTTTATTTTATCACACCATTTGGTTGAGCCTATGTTCCAGTGTGAGGATGTTTGGTATAAAGCAGTATAACACTGAAATGGTGCCATTTAAAAAGCTAAAAAAGTATTTTGTCCTACCAACAGCTTAGTTCAAGACCTATTTTACTTTCTTCAGTTGAACACAAAAGAAGATAATTTGAAGAATGCTGGTTGCTGGCACCCATTTACTTCCATAGTAATTTCTTTCTTTCTATGGAAGTCAGTGGGTGCCAGAAACCAAGATTTCTTTTTTTGTGTTTAATTGAAGAAAGACACTCAAAAGGTTTACGACTACACGATGAGGTCATTTTCATTTTTGGATAAACGTATGAAAGTATCGTAACACAAAAAGTGCACACTTCGGCTTTATATCTAATCTTATGTTAAACTTATGCACTGATTACTTCATAAAAGTAATAGCACAATTATATAAATCCTGTCTACTGTAATTGTCATTGCATAAAAACATAAATAAACATTAAATAAAGATAAAGGTGTCATTCTACATTCCTGAAACCTGGAAAATGGTTTTAAATGAGTGATTTTATGGCGATACGGTGGCTCAGTGGTTAGCACTGTTGACTCACAGCAAGAACGTCACTGGTTCGAGTCCTTACCAAGCCAGTCGACGTTTCTGTGTGGAGTGTACACGTTCTACCTATGCTGCTCACGTGGGTTTCCCCCCGGGCTCCCCGGTTTCATCTCACCGTCCAAAAACATGCAAGTTAAAGTTAATTGACTAATCCAAATCGGCACCATAGACATGCTCCTAGTAAGTAGTTACCTCTTGAGAGCAATCACTATCTGTTCATTAGCTACTACAGCAGGGGAGTTCTCGAGATCTACCTGAGCTCAAACTCCCCCCCTCTCACCTTCAAACAGGAGGGAGCCCCGGGCTCGAGGATCTTATGAGCTCAGGGCTCTCTCCTGGGACAGCATGGCAAACAAGCTTTATAATCAGTCATCAGCTAAGTGTGAACTCTTGCAAGAACAGAGTAAATTTGTTATTTTTGGGTGAACTATCCCTTTAATATATAATAAAAAAATTGTATCAATATATATATATAATTTAATATATAATAATAATAAAAATGTAATATTTAGTTTGTTTAAGGGCATCCTAAATTATCTGCATTAACCCATCGTTTTCCTTTCCACGGATATCAAATAAACATGACTAATCTAGACAAATGCTAAAAAAAATATATGAACTACATAATAAAACACTATATCCAGCTAATTACAAAACAAGTCTTGATTTATTCCAAAGCACAGAGCAGGATTCAAGAACAGCACATTTCCCTTAGAATGACACTGCGCGATGAAGAAGAACGCAAAGAGCAAGATGATGCTAGCAGACATGAGTGGTTATGAAAAGACTTTAACCAAATAAAATAAAAATCAACCGCCATTTAAAAATATCACTGATCGAGTATAAAGGGAAAAAACGGCACTAATAGCTAATAAAATAAAATATATTAAATTCTATGATTAATCTGCCATGTATAACGCTATAAAATGTTCAGGAGGAGAGCGGCGGCGCATCTGATCGTAACAAAGTCATTTCAAATGCATTTTAAACATGTACAGTTCGCAAAAATCGCAAGAAAATCGGCTTTTTTTTTTTTTTTTTTTTTCATTTTGTAGAAATAAAATTGCTCGCATTTACAAATCTCTTCACAAACAGCGCAAGGATAGTGGTCACTTTCTGTAAAATGACGGAGTAAAAACCAAACCGGTGTGATTTTTACTGTACCTTACAAAATATTTCGGTTCAAAATATACCAGTATGCTTATAAACACGTACTCCGATGTATAACTTAAGCCGTAAGGCAGAAATCACGTGTATTTCGCACGAATATAAAAGGTGAATGTTCTTTGCAAACAGAACTACTTATCCAAACAATCATTCAGTCTGTTCTTCATTTTAAAAAAGGCATTCAAATCAAACCAATGGCTCCAGATCTGGGACGTCTCTCTCCCTGAGTGGATGATTGGTTGCTGGGGGGTGTGTCAAATGATATCGGGACCGCTGAACATATCTCCGCGGAGACCCATGGGATGCTGTTGAGTCCAGTCCAAAACCATTGGCTTGCAGAGACCACAGAAACGCCACTGGAAGAAGTTTACCAGGTTCCTCACCACTCCGTGACTATGAGAGAAGAAACAGTTTTCACTAAAGAGAGCGTTCATTTCCTCCACGTTTTTGGAAAATAAGCTACTATGTCAGAATGAGAGTTCCTAGACATATATTGACTTTTCTCTTCCATTGGACATTGTAGACGATATAACAGAGGAGTTGAGCTTTAAATAGGAAAATTATCGAAACTCTAGTGGCTGTTTGAGATGCTAATGGTCTAATCTTATTCAATGACTTATGCTAAGCTAAGCTTGAAGTGCTTTGGCAGACCCTGAGATTGGCTGAATGGATTCAACAAGGGTGAAACTAAACTGTTAAACTTTAGGGAAGTTGTAAAATGTGCCTATTTTAAATTATAAGTAAAAGTGGAGTAATTTTTGGGGTGAATTGGTTAAGACAAGACACTGCAGGTCAATGTGGTAAAAAACAACAACATCCAATTGTTAAACTGCCATACTTACCCGGTTGATTGATTACGTTAAAGGGATAGTTCACCCAAAAATTAATTTACTTACCATTTACTCACCCTCAAGTGGCTCCAAACCTTTATGAGTTTCTGTCTTCTGTTGAACACAAAAGAAGAGATTTTGATGAAAGCTGAAAACCTGTAACCATTGACTTGCATAGTAAGAAAAACAAATACTATGGAAGTCAATGGTTATAGATTTCCAACTTTTTTTCAATATCTTCTTTTGTGTTTAATGTAAGAAAGAGACTTATAAATGTTTGAAACTTGAATAGGTAAATAAATAATGACAATTTTCCTTTTTGGGTGAACTAAAATGTTGTTTAAATTATAAAAAAAAATGCTTTGGCACAAAAAATCTGAACACAATGAAAAAATAAAAAAATTGTGTGACATATTAGGAATTAGGAAATCATTCCATAATTTAATACTGCGTAAATTAAGAAATTTCCAGGAAAACAAAAATCTGAATTTTAGGTAATGAACTGCTGTATATCCTCATCCGGCAAATTATATATGAACAAATTCCTCTGTGAAAAAAAAACTTTGAAATATAGCAATGAATAAAACTGAAGATTGGTGCAAAGTTCCACCAAAGAAGAGATTTACGGAAAAAAAAAACCAAACAAACAAAAAATAAATAAATAAATAAAAAAAGATCAAGCTTTTAAAACAAGTATTGTAATTGAGCTCTAAAGAGACAAATTGAT